>NC_137269.1:34757349-34982349 GCF_053477335.1 Acartia tonsa | reverse complement strand
AGCTGTTACCCACGTAGAAATATGATAACAGAACAGCTACTCTATCAGCTGTTACCCAGGTAGATAAATTACAAAAGTACAGGTACTTTATCAGCTGTTACCCAGGTAGAAATATGAACCCAGAGCAGCTACTCAATCAGCTGTTACCTAGGTAGAAATATAAACCCAGAACAGCTGTTACACTGGTAGAAAAATCATAAAAGTACAGGTACTTTATCAGTTGTTACTCAGGTAGAAAAATTATAAAAGTACAGGTACCTTTCTGCTGTTATCCAGGTAGAAATAAATGTGAAAACAGAACAACTACTCTATCACTGCTTGTATGAACCAATCAATCAATATTTCAAGTTTTTTAAGGCAACGAATGAGAAAACTTTGGGTACCAGTATTATTTACTGTCAATTGTTCTATCCTTGATTACTATCTGACTGACAAATATACATATTATAAGATTCAAGATTGTACTTGAACTAAAATATAAATATTATATTACTTAATATTAAAAATTTAAGGTTTCCTCCTTATCAGTTTTGATCAGTTTTTAATATTGTAAATATTTCAAGAATATAATAAGCAGGGACAAGGGAAGTATTCTCTGACCAAAAAGTCTATTAAAATCACGCAATCTAATCACGAAACCTTTATGAGTGTGTAATATTATTGATGATTCAACTATTATTAAAATGGGCTTGTAGTAATTATGTCTGAGTATAAGTTCGCTAATCTAAATTCACTAAACCTCATCAAATGTTTGTAGATTATTAACAGGGATCGGCAGCCGCACGTAAGCCGCGTGTAAGCCTCAGTGATATTGTCATTTTAATACTATAATATTCAGCTGGATGTATAAAACTGCTCTTTAGCAGACAATCCTTCTTTCTGAAATTTCTTTTTCTGCTCACAAGCAGGTTTAAAAGTGAGGCTGAGGCGCGGCTGCCGAACCCTGATTATTAATGTTGTTAGCAGACCGATTTAAAAAAAATAACACAGTAGGGAGATTAAAAAAACATTTTTAAATACTTCCTAAAAATAATATCTTTAAATATTTTTCCTACCCATAAAATTTGTAACTGTTTAAAGACGAAAAACAAAATATTTTGACAAATTTTTACTTTGGCTCATTTTCAAACACTTCCTAATTAACCCTTTAGAGCAAGTTAAAGTAAAAGTTTCAAATTGATTCAATAACTTAAAAACATCTTACTTTAAAGCTCAAAAATAAAATCCTTTGCTCATTACTTATTAAAACAAGGATGACAACATCTATAAAAGCGAAGCTCTGAATTGGAAGGAAATCGAACATTAACACTTATAGAGTGACAGAACTGAATAAACTGAACATATGTCTATGCAAAATTGTAAGTAAATTTGTTGCAAAACTTATTAAATACATGTTACTGTTTAAGGACATACTAACGTTTTTAAGACTAGTTATAGAGAAGCTTCGCTTATAACACTATACCTTGTTGTAATAGGAATCAGTATTAAAAAAATCAGATGACTAGGATTATTTGAACATATAAAGATTTGTTGTAAAAAAAGTAAAAAATCAGCTTGTTTTAAATAGACGTACGGACTTTCTAGTAATGATTATAGAGTTGCTGCGCTTATCAATTTGTACCTAACTGCTATAGGAATTAGCATTTGAAGTTTGAAATCGAAAGGACAATCCTAACCTTTTTAGATTAACGAAAAAAGCTAACTGTAACGAATGGACGTACGGACGGACTTACGGACCAAACCTAATTATAGAAAAGCTTCTTTTAAATAGACGTACGGACTTTCTAGTAATGATTATAGAGTTGCTGCGCTTTCGAATTTGTACCTAACTGCTACAGGAATTAGCATATAAAGTTTGAAATCGAAAGGACAATCCTAACCTTTTTAGATTAATGAGAAAAGCTAACTGTAACGGATGGACGTACGGACGGACTTACGGACCGACCCTAATTATAGAAAAGCTTCGCTTTAAAAAAATAAATGACCTAGAAACATAAAGAACTAAGTTCTATTTGACGATCAACTTAATTTAATATAAATCATAAAAAACATATATTGGTGCCTTACCACAAAGTTGCCTATCAAGCACTGATCCCCCTCCTTATTTGAATTATATCTTTTGGTTTCTTTAATGCTATACCAAGACTCCCTCCCCTTTGGTCGTTTACAATTTGTTTTAAATTAATGGTCGGGAAAGTGGGGATTCTGTGCTCTACAAGGCACTGTGGGGGAAATTCCCCATATTTTAAATTCTGTGAAAAGTTTGTAAATGTTAATATTCGGAGAAGATTGGTTGTTTTTAGTATTGCAGTACATAATAAATCATGATTTCAGGGAAGCTTCTAATTTACATTACCCATTTCGCCACTTCCCTCCAACTTGTTTCACAATTAGAGGCAAGAAGTTGTCAAGAAATACCAAATTAAACCACAACATATATTATAAAATTTAGGATTTGGAAAAGAATAGTTATGTAGTTCAGAATTTTATTGATAGGTGTCGTAAAAACTTTTTTTATGTAAAATTTTTAGATGAGATAAATATCTAAACAATCTTAAATATTTTTGAAAATATTACAGCTATCTACTCTTTGGGATTTTCAATAAATTTTATTCACTATTAAACATATAATTTACGAGTAGTCTATGATTTAGATAAAATATATACAATATGTAAAAAGCATTATTCAACTCGTTCATCTCAAAACTAAACATGGAACTAATCTCTGACTCTCATTTTTGCATGGCTTGTAGTAAAGTGAGCAAAAACTAATATAAGAATGCTTGAGATTCTTATCAAATTCTGCCAAAAGTTGCATAATCTCTTCATCTAGTTTTAACTGGAAATCTATGAAATCAGCTCTAAAGCATTGTTTGCCAGAATAGCCTTCCCTTGTCCCTGATAATAAGAAAATCGTATACACAAAAGGTTTACAAATCATAAAGGTACATAGACAAACGGATTTTCACAAATTTAGAGCAGCAGTGGATTTATAAATATATCCCAAAATTACTTAAATACAGGATAAAAATATGTTCATACTTACGTTTTAGACTTGATTATAATGAAGCTTTGATTATAATAGTATACCTAACGGTCCTAGGAATCCATATTACATATTATTATTTTATACATATAATAAAATGGAATTTATTATGTTTCAACCAGCCACAGGACATTCTGGAAATAATTAAAGAGTTCCTACGCTTCTAAATTGTACCCAAATATTTAATTGATCTTGCCAAGTATAGAAATGTATAGGACAAATGGCCAAATTAACGATAAGAATTCAACGGACGGATGTTCAGGCGGACCGACCATAATTGTAGAAAAGCTTCCTTATCACATATAAAGAAAATAGTTAATAGTAAAAGAGTCAAAAATATAAAACAAAAAGTGCATGATTCCAAATTTATTATTATTTTTACATGAATTGTTATATATAGTAACACAATAACTAAAATGTAAAAAAAACTAAAGTACTGAAAAATTCTGTTCTAAAATAACATGAAAGAAGAAATTCAATTCATGTCTCTTATGAAAATGTTTTCTTTTAATTAGTAAATTCTTGGAATAAATAATTATTTTTTATCTGGAAAAGATTTATGGATAACAAATATCCTATGATTTAAAATAGTTTTTAATGATCTCGGAAATTATTAGTTCAAACGGTTTGAACTCTTCAGAAAAGCCTTGTAATGCGTTGATGTTGTTTTAGGCTATTTTTTTTACCTTAGCACCCATCCTCGAAGCGAAGTTAAGGTTTTGTCAGATTTTTGTAGTCTTATGTTTGTTATCAGAGTCTACTAATAAATTGATATTAACCTTCCACCCCCCCCCCCACCCCTCATTCATAGATTAGTTTTGGGGGTTAGATTTATAAATTGTTCTATCTGTATCCCTGTTATAGTTATTAGAGTATGATAAAGTAATAAATTGTGTGGCCCCTGCAGCTTTATGGTTTATTATCTCAACATTCTATCAGGAACTCTCAGGCATACAGGGGATAACATACCTGAACATTTTTTGCATCATGGAAAGAAAACGAAATAGCAAGTTTTGTCGTATTTTTCACAGTACCTCTTGAAAGGTAATTTTAGGTTAGGTCAGTTAAATGTTAATAAGGGTTATATCTCTATGTAGTTAGCGGCCATGATTCAGAAATAATGTTTTATCTGCGTTACTATTGGCACTTAATTGTTTCTATTTTATAATAAATCATTCAGTTCTTTCGTACAAAGTGCCTGTTAAGTACTGAAAACCACCCATTGTTTTTTAATGAATGACGTGGTTTTTTTTGCCTAACCCCTACGGGGGCCATAACCATACGTAGCGTGGGTCTACCCATTACAAACTAGCCAAACCTGACCTTAAGTAGCAAACAAAGGAAAAACCCCCACCCATAGACGTCCAAGCTTTTATTTGGGGGGGGGGGAATGGCGCGCGAAGCGCGCCGCAAATTTTTCTTTACCACCCCCAAAATATTTACCCCGGGGGTAAAATTTGCTTGGGGGGGGGGGGGTAATTACCCCCCTGAAATCTGTTGGCAGGGGTAAATTTTATTAAATATTTAGTATTAAAAATGCGCGCGAAGCGCGCTAACATTTTTTTTTGTCAGAGATTTTTTATTTTTGGGGGGGTAAATACCCCCTCCTTAATGGTTAATAGGGTAGCGGTAAATTTTAAATTGAGGGGGGGGGGGTAAAATGAAAAAAATTTTACCCCCCCCCCCCCTTGGACGTCTATGCCCCCACCCCCATATTTTTAATTTATTTCAAAAGGGTTTATCAGTGCTCAACAAGGTTCTTTGTGTGAAAGCACGGATCCTGTGTGTCCCTGATATTTGTGTGTTAGCGTGTGTTTCTAAGAAATCCGCTGGAACCTGATATAGATATCAAACCTGGAAAAACCTAAAATCTAATCTCAACAAAAGTACACTACTTTAGACTAAAGTAGCTGGACGTCTGTGTGTGTTTGAGTTCAGGAATGAATTGGAAAGCAGGGTAGGTTTTACACTATTTGGCAGGGGCCTTATACACTTTAATTTTTTTATTTTTTAACAAAAATTATTCATTCATATTTAATCTACCCTATTAACATCGTGCCATATTATTCTAGTAATTACAATTTAGATAATAGATCATTCATTCATATTTTCTTTGTATCAGACTAATTCATTTCTAATGGATGTATTTTATTAACATAACAACAAGGATGACAATGGTCATAAGAACCGAATCTACAAAATTTTAGAGGCTGTTACAAGAAATGTTAAACCAACATAGCGTTACTGACTATTGGAGTTATAAAGTATTTCCTAATGGTCAGGAAAATCCTATAAATCACTAATAGAAGCCAAGTAATCCTATTCCGTCTAAAAATATTCTTTGTATGTTAAAGTATTACCGACCTAATGACAGACCAAATTATAATCTTAACGCTCAGTGGTCAAGGAAATCTAATTTTCGAAGTTACGGACGTACTGAGTAAGTAATTTATAGCTTTGCTTTTTTACATTAGACAGATTTATTTCTAATATATAAGATTTATTTAGAATTAAAATTTTAAGTTAATACATAAAATGTATTCATATTATATTCATTTTCATTGAATATGAATTTTGTTTTCCAATGTTTGCGAATTAATGAAAGCTAAGCCCATCATAACATACAAATGTACATGATAGACAGACAAAGACGCCCTATTACTTTTAAATAAGAATTTTTTCCTCTTTTTCAGGAGTGTGGTGAGCAGATTGGTTGAGGGTCAGGCATTCATTGCTGAAACATTTGCTTCAGTTACAATATACTTCAGGCATTTATATTTTCATATCAAAATTAAAATAAAAAACTTATGACTTCTTTTTTTTGTTGAAAACCTACTCTAT
Organism: Acartia tonsa; assembly: GCF_053477335.1. NCBI lineage: Eukaryota > Metazoa > Arthropoda > Copepoda > Calanoida > Acartiidae > Acartia > Acartia tonsa. Next base: position 34,976,462 of record NC_137269.1, on the reverse strand, counting down.
AATTTGAAGAGGTTTACCTTAGCTTGATCTTTAAATCGTTTTTATGCCGCGCTGAATCGGGGAGATTCAGAGGTGAACCGTAGGCGCGCTGGTGGTAAGCCACAGCGCACCTGATTTTTAAAAGATTTTCGGTGCGGTGTTGTTAAATCGCTTGCGCACTCACTAAAATATTGATCCGCGCCAGTACAACTTTATTACTTAAGCAGTGTCAGTAAGGTATTTTATATAAAATACCGTGTCAGTATAGTATTTTATATAAAACATTAATATATAATTTATTTTAAAAATAACTATAAAAATGTTTTCACGATAGTTTTGCAATAAAATATTAAAGTAATTAAAAAAAAATATTTATTTATTAAATAAATCACCCCGATTTAAACCGCCAATGCCACTCGGTGAGTGGCATTGGCGCGCCGGGCCCGCGCCACTGCCCGATTCAAATCACCCATGCAAATTCGATTTAAAGATTGATATTAATAATTTGATGGTGCGCCAAATGAATCGCCCCGGTTTAAATCACCTATAAACGATTTAAAGATCGAGCTCTTATCAATTACCTCATTCCGACGGGGATGCTGTCCATGAAACTCAAACGCCAGGTCCAACAACCCGGAATAACTAAAGAGGGCCAAATGTCTCCTATTCTGTCCAAACACTCGAGGTTAGGTTATGTAACACCCATTAGATAACCAACTCTTTGATTGCACGACCTTTGTAAGAGAAGTCTTAACTGGGCATGGTGAAGGTTTATTTCCCGTCGTTCTGTTTAATTTCTTTGTTAAGAATTATTTGATTCAGAACATTTATTATAATCAATACATTTGTTTGTCTATTTCTATTTTTGTGTTTTCTCGGCGGCTCTTTATTAAGACGGCTGATTTTTTTGTTTGTTGTAAAAAATCACTCTTTATTGATTGTTAGGATGTTTTAAATTTGCAAAATGTTTTTTCTTCAAATTTCTACAATCATCACTAGTCATCTCTTTGTAATGATTATTGTAGGATACTGTAGAAACTTTATAATGATTATACACTAAGATGATCTAAGACTATGACGTAATGACTGAAGGACGGATAAATCATATTTATAAGGTAACATTACCTTTTAAAGGTTATATTTCTAGGATGTAATTCTATTTGAAAACTCAACTGATGCTTAGGGAAAAGATAATCTTTTTACTAGAATCAAATTTACAGTATCCAGTCGTATCTAGAAATCTTTACTGAAAATCTATTTTTTAGGATAGTATAATAACAAGAAAGACAAAATCCATAAACAAAAATTCGTGGGAGTGGGAGGAAAAGATCATAAAAAGAAGGATATGATACATACTAATAAATCACGAAACCTTTTGTATAAATATATGAATTTCTTGTATCTTGACCGATAGACTGACAGACCAAGTAATTGTATACTGGATAATCTTTAGTAAAACATCGCTTTTAAGGATTGGAAAATAAACAATAAAATACATTAATGTACTCCAATTTATGAAAACTAAATTACCCCAGTTTGCAAATGTTAGTTTGTACAACCCAATCAAGATTCAATATTTTCCCAAACAAATGTTTTAATCAAACGAATGGCAGGCAAAGTTTAAAAACTTTGGTTTGTCGGTGTATTTTAAAGTCTTCCCTCCAGCATGCATTTTACAAAAGTTAAATTTTTTAATAATTAGTGTAACATTGACTTTGACGTGACATTTGATACCGAATTGCATATTAATAATATCAAAAAATCTACTTAGTATTATAAAAGTATTATTGTGATTGCTAATTTTTTGCAAGTTGTAACTTTTTATGTGTTTAATGGTCCTAGGGACGAAAAGTATTTGAAGTCTATAATTAAAAATACATCTAATCCTAACGCTGAAAAAATTTTCTGAAATTGAGGAAAATATAAAAAAAAATATGGTTTATAGTGATATAGTCGGGTTTACAGCTTTATCTGCTCAGTCTTCACCACTTGAGGTACATAGATAGATGGATAGGTATATAGTTAGATCATTATAGATAAATAGATAGATAGGTAAAGATAGATAAATAGTTAAATTGGTATAGAAACTAAATAGAATAATATTTATATTTTTTTTATTTTTATACTAAACATTTTAAAAATTAGTTTTTTTAAAGCGAGGTTTTGTTTTCTTATGTATTAATCTTCCGTCCGGCATATTAGAATTGCACTATCGATTTCAAACTTTGCATAAAGATTCTAATATTTTTTTGAATGATGATTCCTGGGGATATTTGGCAAATTTTTTTTTGAGAGCAGCATTTCCGCAATTTATTGTCTTAAAAATCTATGTATGTCCTAAATTATCCTGATATATAAATTTTGGGATCAACTGCAGTTCATGGTAAAATATTCTCGGTAACCAGGAATATTTTACCATGAACTGCAGTTGATCCAAATTTTGTTCATAATTCTAAATAAATTCCAATTCTTTATGTGCTAAGTGATGATGTCCGTTTGTCAATCTGATTCGGTGAGCTTTGCAGTTATGGATTTGCCATCCTTGTTGATAGAAAAATTTGTTAGTTTATAATAGCTGCGCAGTAGATAAACATAGTCGACCTTGTTTTATTTATGGCCTGTACACAAACTCACACACAAACACTTACAAACACACACATATGTGTATACAAGTATAGAACATAATAAACATTTATCAAAACCTACGGTAATTTCCCTTAAACTTCAAGTGGGTCACATCAATTTTGGAAAACACGCTTATATTTCAGTTTATTTAAGGCAAATTTAGGCAGGTATATTTTTAATAACCAACAAGTGAAATAAAAAATCTTAAGTAATATTTGGGTGGCAAATGGAGAGATCGTCAATTTTACTATGTGTTGCCCCCTCCCCCCGCCCAACGACAGCTGAGACGTCCACCCTCAAACTTATGAACTAGTCATTTCTACCTCTCCCTTAAAAATAAAAATAAAACATTTCATTAGAAACCCAAAACTTTCACCCCCTGAAAATTTTAAGATAAACATTTAATTAACCCCCTCCTTAAAGCCTTCCTTTTAACCCCATAAAAAAGTTTAGATGGCCTTGCCCCGTTTGGACAAAATCCACTGCAAGGTCTGGAAACACAGTTTATTAAAAAGATAGAAATAAGGAGGGGCCGGATTTCTGTCATCCACTCATCGTACAGAGGATGAAACCAAAACCATTTTTTGGGCAAGACAATTTAAATATATATTAAAGTATGGTAGGAATATTTCATTCTTATAGTATATTGAGGATTTATAGCGAAGCTTTTTTACTCATAATGTCTGTATGCGTGTCTGTACGGACGTACAGCACGGTGAGGAACAAGTAACTCGGCTATGATTTGATGTAAAAGTGATTTAATCCTTAGTTGGATTTGAGGTAACCCAATATTAGGCCCATCCCAACAAAGCTGAAATTAGATTCTCTTTTTCCTAAAAACGTGATTCTTTCCCTATTACTAACCCTGAGCTATCCTACAAAACACATATTTTTTTCAAAAAATTTTAAGTCTATATCAATTATTCGAATGATCTAACAGGCATAAAACATAAAGATATAGTATAATCTTTCATGTTTTAAAGGTGCGTGATTAAACAGGTTGATATGTAACAATCCATCATCTAGTAATCCAGAATCTAGGCAGATTTATAATGTGTCACAGCTTAGCGCCAAATAGGACACCATAGACAGTTAGATTCACCAATTGATTTGTGTGTAATAGGACAGTTAGGTCCACAAATTGATTTGTGTATTAGGAAAGCTAGTTTCAAGAACTAATTACTGTGTATTAAAACAGCTATTTCCCGAATTGAGTACTGTATATTACGAAAGCTATATTTTAGGATTTAGTAGTAGTTCTTTGGTTTAGGACAGTTAGGTTTCACGAATTGAGTACTTTTTTGTTAGGAAAGATAGGTTCACAGTATTCCAATAATCCAATCAATATGATAATTATATCACATCAAAAATGTTTGTCAAAAAAAGTTAAAAATTAACATGTTTTTAATGGTTGTACGTAATTCTGGTAATAGAGTTTCTACGCCTTTAAAATATAAATATAAACTACCACAGGAATCACCATGCCAAGTTTGAAATCGAATTGAATTTTTTTTACCTTGCGATGAACATCTTTTGTTTATATTTCTTTTTTTGTCCTTGAGAAAAAATATGTACTTTTGAAAATAGAAGCACAAAACCTGAGAACATCCCATACCGACCAATTATCCCATTTCTATTTTCTTTGGGTGTTCAGGCTTTTCTGTAAATTTATTTCTGTTTATATGCAAATAATTTAGTTTGTTAATTTGTTGTAAATAACACTTAATTTGATTTTATTATAAGGTTAATTCTTATCTATTAAGCAATGTTGTACCAGTATTTAGGATTAAAAAGAATGATAGAAAGCAATTACATTAGATAGAAATAAACTTTAAAGCTGCATAGATACTGTAATGTTTATACTGTACATTAGGATATATAATTTGGAAAGAATTCTAATGTTAATGTCAATAAAAAGACTATGTACAGTAAGATATATAAGTTGGAAAGAATTTTAATGTAAGAGGGAGATTTGAAATCTGCACCAAATTTTAAGGATTTTTTTATAAAATTCGTTTTTTGTATAATTCTTTATCTAAAAGCGGAAATACAATTTAAGTTTATTAATTTTGACATCCGTGATAGGTGGATTGAAAGCTACCTGCCCTCTAATTGGTTGAATGATGTACGGCAATTAAGCTTCTCCAATCAGAGCGCAGATAGTTTTCAATCTACCAATCAAAGATGTCAAAACTAATTAACTTAAATTGTATTTCCACTTTTAGATAAAGAATTATACAAAAAAAACTAATTTTATAAAAATCCTTAAAATTTGATGCACATTTCAAATCTCCCTCTAACATTAAAATTCTTTCCAACTTATATATCTTACTGTACATACATAGTCTTTTTATTGGCATTAACATTAAAATTCTTTCCAAGTCTTTTTATTGACATTTTTGGCTTTTAAAAAAGATTTAGCTGTTTTATTGAGACTATTGGTTGTAGATCAGCTGAAATAAATTTCCTATTCGAGCCCTAGTTTCCTAAAGTGTACAGCAGATAACCCAATTTTTGCTGACCCTATTTTCAGCGACTCCGGTCAAATGGAAAAGCGATTTAATGTATAAACGATTTATACATTATACATTCAAAAAATTTAATTTTTTAAATTTTGATTTTTTTGAAGTTTGAAGCTTTTTTAGCTAGTAGCAAATATTGAGATAGAACGCGGAAGCTACGCTCACTTTCGGAAACTAAATTCAGTTCATCTGGTTGTATATCCTGTAGGGACTTGGAATCACATGAACTAGATTTCTCAGTATCTATCCTGAATACTAATTCAGCCTTTCATTCTTCCCATTCTCAATATATAGATAGAAAAATATAATAGGATAAATTAAGTTGTAAATAAATTGACAATTTAATAAATCAAATAAATCAATCATTAAAATAATTAAGCACTTAAACAATGGAGTAGGTAGTAAATGAAACAAAGACTAAGTAATGTAGAAAGCAATAGATGAGGCAATAGATGAAGCAATAAATGAAGCAATGGATGAAGTAATAGATGAATCAATAGATGAGGCAATAGATGAAGTAATAGAAGAAGCAGAAGATACAGCTAAACAAAGCTAAACAATTTATGAGAAAATACATAGATGAAGATTTAGATAAACCAATAAATTTATAAATGAATCAATAGATGAGTCAATAGAGAAATCAATAGAGAAATCAATAGAGAAATCAATAGAGAAATCAATAGAGAAATCAATAGAGAAATCAATAGAGAAATCAATAGAGAAATCAATAGATAAAGTAATAGATAAAGCAATGGATGAAGTAATAGATGAATCAATAAATGAGGCAATATATGAATTAATAGATGAAGCAGTAGATACAGCTATGAAAAGCTAAACAATTTATGAGAAAATAGCTAAAGATTTAGCTAAATCAATAAATTTATAAATGAATCAATAGATGAGGCAATAGATAAATCTATAATACAAAGTAGTTGATAGATAAAGTAATAGATGAAGTAATAAATGAAGCAATAGATGAAGCAATAGACGAGGCCGTAGGTGAAATATTAGATTAAGTAATAGTTGAAGCAATAGATAAAACAATAGATACATTTAAAAAAAAAACATTTATATTTTTAGATTGTTGACTTTCTGAATGACTTGTATACCTGTTTTGATTCGATCATTGATAATTTTGACGTTTATAAGGTAAACTATTTCACTGTTGGGAGGCCAGATGAAAAAAGTTTATTTTAGTGTTAGGCAAAAATTACTTTGCAACTGTATCAGTAAGTAGGTCTAATGACACCCTTTGCTCATTTTAAAATCCAACTAAATCTAATTTTGAGAAAATTAGATTTGAAAATTTTAAGTTCAATTTTCATCCCCTAGGTGTTACCGAACAATCATGACAATACAAAATTAATACAAAACATTTATTTTATTTTAGGTTGAGACAATAGGTGATGCCTATATGGTAGTATCAGGTAAAATATAACAAGTTAAAGCAATGTTTTTATATAATTAGGATTTATACATCACAATCATGACGTCATTACGAAAGAGATTATTGTTATGGGAGAAAGTCGCTCAAAAAATCAGCATGTGACGTCATAAAAATGAGGGATTATCTATATCTTTTTTAGGGATTTTCTTTCCCACTCCTCCTCTCCTCATCCCTCATTTTTATTATGTCAGAATTTTTTAATCGACTTTTTCCCCTCACGAGATTATTGTGCATATTTTTGTATGACAGAATTGTTTATAAAAATAAACATCCCATTACTTTTAAATGCACAGTTACTGTAATTAAAATAAGAGAAAATGAGTAATCTTTTAAATTCATGAATACATGTTTATATTTGGCATCTGGAGAATGTAATTGTACATACCATGATACCTGTGCAGTACATGAAACAATTTCTAATGCAATATAAAATTCAAATTTAAGTACTTTTTGAAATTAAATTTGTTTTATAATCTTTTTTTGATTGTTAATTAGGTATTTCATGTTTAACCCCACAGGGTTATGTCCCCCGCAAAGGTTAGAAATAATAGAAAGAAAACGACCCCCCCTCCCCGATTTTCTATCTTATCCAAAAATATGAGCAGGGGGGAGGGGGTAGCAATACTTGACATGACTCTTAAGTTTGTTTAAATTCAGGTTTACCCATTCCAAATGGTCGGAACCACTCGAGTCAGATTGCCAGGATGTCTCTGAAGCTTCTGGAGGCAGTGAGGAATTTTGAAATCAGGCACAGGCCTCAGGATTCATTGAGACTTAGGATTGGGGTACATACAGGTATTATACAGATAGATAGTTGGATATATAGATAGTTGGAAAGATAGATAGTTGGATAGATAATTAGGTAGAGAGATAGTTGGGTATATAGATAGTTTGGTAGATAATTTACTAGGTAGATAGACAGACAGATTGATAGATAATTAGGTAGATAAATAGTTAGGATAGATTGTTAGTAATTAATAGATAGTTAGTTAGACAGATATTTAGGTACTTATAGGAAGATAGTTATAGAATGTAGATACAGATACATATTTTTAGATAAAGGATGAGATTTACAGACATGAAGTCAAATAGATTGAAAGAAAAAATATATGATACACTAAAAAGAAAGATAAGATTTATTATCTAATTAGAGATGGAAATTAAAAAAATAAAGGAACGACTTTGAAAATATTATAATCAAAGGGATACAGTTCTTGTTTTTCTGAAATGTTAGCTTGAAGTACATATATATTAGTAAAGATATCATTAAAAATTAAAGTAAATATATAGGTTTTGACACTTTTTCTATGATTTGAAATGAATATTTAGCACCTTAGTTGCATGTTATATCCTTATTTTAGATTTTAAAAGATTTCTTTGAAAAGAAATTTATTAAAATTTTAGATTTATCAAATTCTAAAATTCTATATTTGTATTTCATTAAAATCCAAATAATGAGGAAATGGAATATTTGAGCATTAATAAGCTAAAGATTAGTGAAACTTACTGCGTAATACAAATCGAATATAATGGAATAGAATTCATTAACTAATGCAATACACTTAATTATTAAGTATACATAAAAAATCATATAAAAAAGTGTAGGAAAATGCCGCGCTAAAATTTATATTAACTATTATACAGGTCCATGCTGCGCAGGCGTAGTAGGAGTAAAAATGCCGCGGTACTGTTTGTTTGGAGATACAGTGAACACAGCTGCAAGACTCGAATCAAGTGGACAACGTAAGTAATTTTCTCGTATTTATTTGAAACCGATTAATATCCGGTGGATTAGAACCGGTTTTCATCCATACGAAAAATATATGTCTAGCATCATATTATATCCAGTTTTTACGAATATAGAAACTAGTTTTAATTTTACAATTGTACATTTTATATCCGTGGAAAGCTGTTTATAATAAGATGCTAGAAATAACTATTAAAACATAAATCCTAAACTATAAATTAGGGCGGGTTCATATCGGAATTAGACAAAGAGGGGATATGCATCAGATAAAATTAACATCAAAAACATTTCTGACTGAAAAAGAATTTTAATTCAGTTTTAGAACACGACCACTAAAAAATATATTTCATTACTTATTAATATGCAAAGACGACATTCAAATTTTTTTTGAATCAGAACTATGGCTTCATTGTGCTCCCTGGAAAGGCCTTGAGGAGATGAATCAGGAACTTTTGTCCGTTTCAAAATATCTCGTTCCTAGCCTTAGAAATCACTAAAAAAAACACATTTTTTTAAGGTTTATTGAGAATTGTCTAATTTGTAGAGGTTTTTGAGATTTTCTCAGGCTAGGAACAAGATTTTTTTAAACGGTCAAAAGTTCCTGATTCTACTCCTCAATGCTTTTCCTGGGAGCACCATGAAGCCATAGTTCTGATAAAAAAAAATTGACTTCCATTTACAAATAGCTGTACAATTGAATGTCTGGTCGTCAGCGGTTTTAAGACTTAGGATAAATTTTAAATCATCCAGAGATGTATTATACTCATACAAATCATTTGCAGATCCCCGCTTTGGCCTCAAAAAAAATGTCCAAAATCGACCCACCCTACTATAAATAGCACAATGCAAGATACTTGTATTTTTAAAAACTAGAACTATTAAGATTTTTGAAACAGAATATGTTCAATAATAAGGAACATAAGTTTAATGTAAATTCATTCTGTCAGTCTTTTTAACGTCAATCAAGACAGTCATATTCATAATCAAATATTAAAAAAAGCTACGCTTTATTTATTACTAGCGGCTTCGCCCCTAGCCTCTAGGGGCTTTGCCCCAAGAGGTTTGATCAAACCAATTTTTTCGTATTTTAGATTTTAAAAAAATTTGGGGGGGAAATTTTTTTTTTTTTGGGGGGGGGGTATTCGACCCCAATATTTAAATTTCGGTTAAAATAAATTTTTTGGGGTGGGGAGGTATTCGACCCCAACATTTAAATTTCAGTTTAAAAAAACAATTTTTGGGGGGGTATTTTTCATTTTTTGGGGAGTTGCGGGTGTTCCACCACCCAAGAAAATAGTTATAAACCTTCCCGGGACCTATTAAAAGCTACCCTGTAAAGGAGAACCCGATCGGTTCAGCGGTTAGCGAGATCCTTTGCTACAAACAAACAAACAGACAGACAAACAGACAGACATCGTTCTACTTTGTATTATAGATGACTATTTTATTATTTTATATTTTTAGCAATGAAGATTCATATCAGTAGTGAGACTCAGAAAGCTTTGCAGGAGTTTGATACTTTTATCCTGGAGGAACGAGGCAAGGTTGAAATGAAGGTAGCATTTATTTTCAATAGAGTCGCTGCGCTACTAACAAGAACAAAATGTCAAGAACTAATATGTCCTTAAGAAGCGTATCATTTTGACCTTGCAAAAAGTTTAACGAGATCGGGTAGGAGGGGGGAATTAAACTTTAGGGGATGGATAAAATTTCAATGAAATATTTTTTTACTACACCCCCCAGAATATTTAGCTTATGTGTGTGGAGGGGGGGGGTGGTGGAAGAAAAACCCCCCTTTTTAAGTTTGAAATTGATTTCTATAGTCATATGGCTCAGATTTTTTTTTTTGAGGGGGGGGGTTAATATTTTAGGGTAACTTAGGGGTAGAATTTGTAGAAGCCAATCACCAAGCCTCTTTGGAGGCCCCACCCCCTCCCCCCATCTTCAAGTTAATCAAATATTTGTTAAACTTTTATAATTTTGCCCCACATACATAGTAAGACCCTCACCCTAAAATATGATAAAAAAATATGTTACTAAAAAATCTGACCTTTCATCTAGATCAGAAATTAAATAAAATATTGTTAGTATAACAGCTACTCTCTAATTCCTTATGAACGTCGATCTTTCTGCCTGCCCAAAACTATTTTGGGGAAAGAGGAGTTTTTTTTTGTCTATAATACAAAGTAGAATAATGTCTGAACCGATCGAATTCTACTCTTCAGGGAATATATATACCTACTGGTCCTGTGGTGGTTTTAGGCTATTTTCTTGGGGGGTGGGACACCCACAACCAGCCCCCCCAAAAAATCACATAAAACTACTAGCAGCACCAGTAGTGCTTAATTTTTTTTAATTACCTCTTTGGGCAAAGCCCCTAGAGACTAGAGACGAAGTCGCTAGTTTGAGATAATAAGATATTTAGTTGTGTTCGTTTCTACATAAACTTGTAAATAATCCTCGGGCCATTAAACATCTACTCTACTATGTTTTCCGTCTTTTTTTGCTTTGTTACTTATAAATGCTGTCTTCCTTGCTTTAATCCACGTTAACCTTTTACATTATAGTGCTCTAAAATTCACTAACTTTTTTATTTACTATTTTTGTATTTTGTACATAAGTTATTTCGTAATAATAAGCATAATTCCAACGAAATTTATATAATTACATTTTACTTTTAGAGGTAGCTAATCTCTCTTTCAAATTAAAATTTAAGGCACTTTCCATTAAGTGTCTTACTAGCTCTGAACCCCCGACCTTTTGATTTTTATCTATACCTAATAACTGCGGGGGGGTTGAACCTTATAGAGCTTTGTAACAGCACCCAATGAAACCAAACTTAACCTGGTCATAAATAACAAACAAACAAAAAAGTACCTTTTTTTCAGTTTATTTCAAAATATTGGGGGTCTGTGCTTGATAAGGCAGTTTTGAGAGAATTTGCCAATTATAAATTATTCTTATTAATAACCAAAATATCTTTTATAGTATCTATAATACAAAGTAGAACGATGTCTGTCTGTCTGTTTGTCTGTTTGTTTGTAGCGAAGGATATCGCTAACCGCTGAACCGATTGGGTTCTCCTTTATAGGGTAGCTTCTCATAGGTCCCGGGAAGGTTTATAACTATTTTCTTGGAGGTGGGACACCCCCAAACCCACCCAAAAAATGGAGAAAAATTTTTTTTTAAACTAAAATTAAAATAGTGGGGTCGACAAGCCCCCCCCACAAAAAAATTCCCCCCCCCCGCAAAGAAATTTTTTTTTTATTTTTCTTTTAAATCTAAAATACGAAAAATTAGTTTTATCAAACCTCTTTGGGCAAAGCCCCTAGAGGCTAGGGGCGAAGCCACTAGTATTAATGATAGTATTTGTATTTGAACCAAATAAAGAAAAGTTAAACCCTCTATTACACTGCATAATTTATAAGTTCTGAAACATTAGGTTTAGAAGCAGACTCGTGTTATACAAGGAAACTTTATATCCATTCATAAACAAGGATCAAACAGTCCTTAACTAAAAAGAAAGCAAAGCAAATAAAAAAATAGGAACTAAAAAGGACATTACTTCCTGATCCCCCCTTTTTTTAAATTTATTTAAAAAAACAAATAAAAAAGTGCTCGAACGGCACTTTGAATGAATGCAACAAATAATGTTTAAAACATGTTAAAACTGTTAAAAACCCACATGTACCAAGAATTATAATATATCTCAAGTAAAGAACATTTTCCAGTATAGCTTCTAATCTGCTTAATATACGCTTCTCAGCATTCATGTTTAACAAGTTCATTTTACTATCCGCGGAAAGCTGTCTATAATACCATAAAATAAATACCCATGTTCTATGTTTTTATTGTACATCGCCACCAATAAATAATGTGGATACGCACACACGCCTCTACAGACCAATACATCAGAGATATAGATGAGACGACAATGTACTGTTTATTACAACAGTCCCAAAAGTTTTATAATTAGTTTTAATATATATAATATACTTATATTTTTCTTTTTGTTTCCTTAATCATTGATTTATCAATTTATTTTTTCAGAATTTGTCATGGACATAATTTATGTTGTTTTCACAAAATTACTTTAGAAAACTAAATTAATTTTTTGTTGTTCTGTATAAAATTAATTGTACTCTTTTAGCAATCTTTTTTTACTAGGGTGGTAGAATTTATATAGAGAAAAAAAATTTTTCAGTAAATTTTGAATAGTTATTTATCGCATCATTTAAATGAACAGCTTTCCGCGTATTTAGAAATAAAAATTATAGACGAAGCCCAAAATACATTACCTTTGCACCACGTCGTCTTCCTGTGACGTCATATTCTCCATTGCTTTTTTAGGGATTTTCTTTCCCACTTCTCCTCTTATCTCCCTCATTTTATGACGTCACATGAAGACGACGTGGTGCAAAAGTTATGTATTTTGAGCTTCGTAAAAATTATAAGGTTAAAACGAGTTTTGTTATACCAGAATAGCCGAAGGCCCTGGATCACAATACTAGGATTAATCTTATGATTTTGATATTATTATTCATGGAAAATTGTCTGTAATTTGATGCTTTACATAATTTTTCAGTGTGGTTTATAAACCATTTATAATCTAGCGGATATTAATCGGTTTCAAAGCAATACTGGAAAGGTATATCCAAGATTTCTAGAACAATTAGCATCTGCTCTACAACAACCATAATCGCTAAATATAGATGTCGTCACAATTGTTAGTATTTTTTTCTACAATTTATTGCAGTTTAGATAAAGATATATTTTAAATAAAACATATGTAAGGTCATATATGAAAATTTAAAATGCGCACACTAAACAATGCTATCAAAGGAGGTCATATTTTCGCGTATCTTCCGCGTATTAAGAACATTTTGACTTAACAAGGGCATTTGACTGAACCGTTACAAACAACTTTACGGAAAATACGCGAAAAAAATGACCCCCTGGATTAGATACTGTCTATATTAAATAATTTAAAATAAGCGAGCAACAAGAAAAAAATAGTATTTAACTAAAGTTTTACTTACGTTAACTTGCGCTGCGCGAAATCTGTTCGTTGTTTGCTGTTTAGCTTTAAGTATAGGTCAATTATGCCAGTTCTTATCATGATGTGCTAACCATTTTTTTTTCTTCACTTAATTGTCCACTCTCTCATATATTAACTAGCGGCCTCTAGGGACACTTAAGGGGGGGGGGGGCAAGTCGACCCTCCCCCAAACTATAAATTTTTATTTTAAAATTAAAAGTAAGAAATATTTTTGGGGGTGTATTTTTTAGGGACGTTTTTTCTTAAGAGAATGTCGGTATCCTCCCCCAAAATAATTATAAACCTTCCAAGGGCCTTTTAGATTCTCCGGTACTCTTGGACAGACAGACACAGATCCTGTTACTTTTTAAAAAGGATTTATCATATTCTTTAAACCTTATTTCAAGAAGGTATTGGTCGTTTGGACAAAATCGTTCTAGTTTTGAATATCTTTTCTGTTTGTGATTGCACATTACTGGACACAATAAAGTTGTAATGGTCTTGTATCGGAACGCAATCCTAGCCGTTCTCGATATCTTAATCTCAAGCCCTCCGAATGACCAACATGTGAAGTTTACAAATGTGTATTTATTACCATGAAAACAGTGAATCTAAAACAAAAATATAAAAATTAATTACATAATATTAATGGTTTATTATTTTTGTAGATCGAGGTTGCGTGATTTCAATTTAATTAAAAATATAAAATTTCTAAAAAACTTTAAATTGGCACGAAACATATTAAATAGCATCAGAAATTGATAATTTTAGATTCAAATGATCACTAAAATTAAGGAAAATATTCGTATGTCAAAAGTTAGCAGTTAAATGGTCTATTTGTTGAAAAATTAATGTTTTAAATTTCTTCGTAAAAATATACCATACTACACTTATTATTAAGAATTAAAGATAAATTCTTACCACATTATGATGTCAAACTAAGCAGAAGGCTTATTTGAGATATTCCACACATCAGAGCGCATGTATATTCAAGCAATACATTATTTTCAATCACGTAGCTCTTCACGTGGGACTAATCAAAGGAAAAGTGCGCGTTTCTTTTGTCTGTTTACAAGCCACGCGCCGCGCGGAGATAGTTAGGAATTCCGCGTAACACACTCATTCTCTAGGAAATTTGGTGTAAGGAAACAGGGATTAAAGGACGCCTGCAAGAACTCCCACGCTTCAACTGCTGAAAGACTGCCACAAGTAGACCCAACACCCCAAATTTGAAGCCTTCAGCTTCAATAACAAGAAAGTTCTAGGCATTTCAAAATAGCATTTTATGTACATTGATATTTTGAAAGATTTCCAATGCTCATAAAAGAAAAAACAATATTAAATTACGTCGCCTATACACAAAATTATAACCTTATCTTTGTCAGAAACTTAGATTACCGGTAACTGATTACATTTTTACATTAAAAACACCACATTTCATAGTCAAAATCTATGAAAAAAAATCGATTTAAAATGCATTTTTAAACGAAAATCATAGCGGACACAAAGGGGGAAACTTATAAAAGCTCAGCTGTGATTGGTTGTTAAGCTGATTCAGCCTTCTGATTGGCTATAGTACACTCAGTATAATGCAAGTTAAACTTAATTTTTTTTAATGATTTTGACTATAAAAATGGGTATTTTTATTGTAAAAATATAATTAGTTACGGGCAACCTAAATTTATGACAAAAATAAGCTTATAATTTTGTTTCTAGGCCACGTAGTTTAATTTCAAAATTTCTAACATTAGCATTGAATTTCTTTCAAATTTCCATTGTATATAAAATGTCAATTTAAAATGCCTAGAACTTTTTTGTTATAGAAGCTGAAGGCTTCAAATTTGGGGTAATGGGTCTACTTGTGGCAGTCTTTCAGCAGTCAAAGCGTGGTATTTCTTGCAGGCTTCCTTTAATGGGTTCGAACTTGCCAGGGAATACAAGAAATACATACCGAAACACACCCGTCTATTCACTGGGAATCGAACACAATACCTCATCTTTGCAATATGCGTGCAGACAGTGTCCACAAAATCACAATCTCACAACACATAAACCACAAGAGTTTAAAATGTTATGGCCATAAGGCCTAAAATTAATTATGGTAACTCGCGAATACCACAATAACTCAAACCGAGTCCACTACCACATAAGGATAGGAATAAGGAATGGGAAAAGCATTCAATATACATGAATTGCACATTTACCACTCACACATCTCATTATATCATGGCCTCATAATCTCAATAAAGTTAGAATTACAGACCATGTAATTGCGAATACATGAATTAATAATCAATAGTACCTAAACTTCAATTAGGCACCTACATAATAAAACAGGTAAATGATTTTTATACTAAAAATCGCATCAATAATTAAATAATCAACTCAAACTTTTAAATCAAAAGAAAGAAAGATTAAATAATGACATTTTTTCTACTAAATCTTTTTGCTAGAAAAGAAAAGTAAAATTTCATAAAAAACTTCTCAATAATTAGCATTTTCCAGCGGAAAAATACTCGGGCTTAAATCTAAACATTTTTAAGATAAGATAGGTAAGATCCTTAAATCTAACATGTTTAATAAAATAGATACTTAAATCTAAATAAAATATGACTGTAAAAATCATCAAACATCAGAAAATTAAAATTTCATGATTTTAAATCTTCGTGAATCAAAATTGCGTAAAATAAAATTGCAATTGAAATATGCAAATTAAATTATCAAAATAAAACAAAAGCTCAATATAAGAAAAGAACTTCTCTAAATGCTGAGTTTGCAATTTCTCTCTGTTTTGAGAAGAAAGCAACTTACACATATTCAAACAGTCATAATTAAGGCAAATTGGGGCCTCAGTCAGAATGAATCCCTCAAGATACAAACTAACAAATCCATCAAATATAAATAATTGCCATGTTCCAGATATCCTGTCGGACGTTATGTCTTTCCATCACAATTTTTGATACCGCATAATTTCTAACAGGATTTCTGGCGCAGGGCTACATCAACTGAACAAACATAATTAGTGATGTTTAATCAAATTAAATAAAAAGAATCATGAAATAATTCAAAGAAAACTTTTAAAATCATCAATCAAAGCAAATCGAAATTAAATAAATTATCTTATGCTTTAGTTTTGCCGTTCTGCTGTGTGTCTGGCCGAGGAACAGAGCTAAGACACATCGTAGAGCGGTCTTATTAAGCTTAAATCTTCTAAACTCAAAGAATCTACTTAATTCAAGGCGAAAAAAGCTGCATTTTTTCTTTAGATACATCAGTTCAAAGGTAAATAGTAATAATTTTAATATACATATAGTATTAAATTATTTATGTGATTGTAATAAATCATAAAGAAATATTTAAATGATGTAAAAATCTCATTTTGTTAATTTCTTATCATGTCAAATTTCAATCCAACAAGGATAAAAATGTTTATATCTGCGCAGGTACCTAGGAAATTTTTCTGCGAAAAAAATCCCTGGTCCCGGAAAGACTTAAATCATTGAAAGAACTTGCGTAAACGTATAAAAAACTTAAGTTTGCATTTCAAATGAAAAAAATCTTGCATCGATTTGAAAGTTTAAACGAAATTGTATCAAATTTTGCGTTACTTAAAATCTTAAGAAATGTTACCCATTTCTTTTAAAAAATACTGCTTCAATTTTAATATATGCGATAAAAATGAAGGTAGAGTTAATTTAAAATATGCATAGTTTATCTTAAATTAATTCTGTGATATTTATATAAAATAATAATCAATATTTTAATAATATCATACATCGTGTTCATTATTATAAATGCTTAAACATGAACGAAAAATATATATACCTAGGAAAATAATTGCTAAAGTATTTTCTCAAGGTTTAAAATTGTCCGAAATCGCTAGGTACGTATATTACTACGAATCTCTGCTCTCGGAATGAAGAAAAAAAAATCTTAACGCGTGGATTAATAGGAAACCCAGCTTCCGGAGTGAACGAAAACTTTTGTACATGAATTGTTAAGAATCTCTGCCTCCGGAATGAAAGAAAATCTTTAATTTGCTTACAAATTTAAACAAATATCTTGATTTTTGCGATAATCTTTTAAAATAATAATGAGGAATATTTTAAACATTATCATAATAATATTACATGTTGTGTTCTTTACTTTAATGCATTATTTCATATGAGAATCTGAGAAATAACATTTTTTAAGTAAACGTGAACCATAAAAAAAACTAGAAAAATAATTTGTAAAAAAAATCTATTTTTCTCAATTTAAAATCTGCAAAATCATTTGGTATTTAATATACACGAACTTTTGCTTTTCAAAATCATACTTAAAGAAACAAAATCTTTTTAAAATCTGCTTTAAAAGTCTAAACAGTTTTGTAGAATTTTTGTGCTTAGGTATGAACAATAAAATTAGTTGAATAATGAATACTTATTCTTTACAGAACCGATTGAGGTTCCTTTCACAAGCTCAACATAAAACTTGCAATATTTTTTCTTTAAAGATCATTGTCACATAAATAGTTTATGTTGTGGATTAGATATGTGTGGTTTGAAAAATTTCAATGACTTTCTGGCGGCAACACCCGCCATATTTCCAACCGCCATTTGCAGGCCTCTTACCCTGCGTCGGGCGGCCAGCTTGGCAGCAACCAAGTCGATTCTTGATTCATAACACCACCAGGGCACGTAATAAAAGTTTGGCTGTCATAAAACTTAGAATCATCTTTTGGCTTTTGTCCGGCCGGAACCGAAACTCCCGTCGGCTCTTGTCCGGTCGAGACCGAATTTCTTACCGGCTCTTGCCCAGCTGGAACCGAAACTCCCGTCGGCTCTTGTCCAGCTGGAACCAAAACTCTGATCGGCTCTTGTCCAGCCTGAACCGAAACTCCCGTCGGCTCTTGTCCGGCTGGAACCGAATCATTCAGCGGCTTAACACCCGCTGTAACAAAGTTATCAACGACTACAGTATCGTTACCAATATCATCAGGAATAACTGCAGCACAACTAACATCATTATCAATATTAGCCACGGCAACACCCGCCGTAGCCATGTTGTCAACGGCTGCGGCACTAGCAGAACCAAAAGGTTCATCAGCCGCGTTACAAGCAGAACCAACAGGTTCAATAATAGCATCACAAGCAGCACCAACAGTCGGCTGCGGCTGAACATCTGAGCAGACAACATACCTACTCTTTGCTAAACCATTAGCACTAACAGCAAAATATCCAGATCCAAACAGGCTGGAGTAAAGCATGGTTTCTCCTACTGAACGTTCAGAGTAGGGAAACATCGATGGGTGCAGGTGCCCTACGAGCAAATCAACCTGCCCATTAACCAAAGTAAAATCTTCAGGTTTCATATCAAACAAAACAGCTGCCTCCACAGGATTTATGGAGCAGATCGCCTCTTCAGGACCAATGAGAGGCACTACCACAGGTTCCAATATGTGATAATTCTTGTGTCGATCAATTAAACATAACTTGACCGTCGGGAAACATTTAACTTCACCGTCAGCTAGAGAAATTCTTGCTGAACGTCCAGTAAAAGGTAACTGAAGTTTATTAACAAGTGACTGGGTTACCATTGAAGTAGTTAAACCAGTGTCCCACATGGCGTTCACTGGGACCTTCTGGCGATTAATGTCAACGACGTCTAACTGTTGTAACATTAACATTAGGTTCGCCTTAGGGGAAGTATGTACTTCATAGACGGCGGCAGCCATATCAACACTCTCATGCAAAAGGTTGTTATGGGCCTGACCACAATTGTCCACTTTGCAGCCGCCTATTACATCTGCCTTCGGGCAATCCACAGATTTATGCCCTTTTTGCAAACAAATCCAACAGCATCCAGCACTCTCCACAATACTCTTCCTGTCTGACACTGACAGGTCATGAAATTTTGGGCACTTGTAAAGTAAGTGCATATCATTACAGCCATTTACAAAACATGACTGCTTCATCTTAGATTTACCAGGTTTACCTACGGCGGTAGCGGCTGTCGCAGGGTTACCTTTCTTCTTAGAGGGGGTGTCCATATCAGTCGAACACCTCATTAAAATGGCGCCACGCTGTTCTTCAATAATCTTTAACAGCTTTGGGACGTTTGGGACATCCATCGAGCCCAATGATAAATTGAGCTTATCTTGAAAATCACGTGGCAACTTCTTGGATAACATCTCCAGAAGTATCACAGTCAACCACTGGCTAGTGGTAACTTCATCATCTTCATCATCTTTAGTCAGCTGCTCCAGCTGGCTAACTGCTCCGCCAAACTCTGCTAACACAGTCACAATCTGGTTGGAGTCCGACGGTTTAGACTTCTTCTCCCATTGGTTGAAAAGGCAGAGCATCTGACGTGTTTTGGACTTAAAACGTGCGTCAAGGTAGGCCCACTGAGATTCATGCGATTGAATCTGAATTAACTGGAGTCTCAGCTCTTTATTTTTACAGACCTTTTCACTGCTTAACAATAACTGTAAATACGACGGGTCTTGTCCTACAGTAAGCTTTTTAAAAGTGTCTTTAAAACTTACATAGGAAGCTTCCAGGCCGTCGAAAGATGGAAGAAGACGTTCGTCGACACGATTCATATATCCTGGCGTGAACATAGAACCGGCGGCGAACTGTGATGTGCCAAACGGTGACACAAATGGCGATGCTGTCGAGGCACCCGCCGTCGTCGTGGGTGGCTTCACAGGTTCAAGCTTAACCTCAGCCAGCCGTTTCATCAAAGCAGACAAAGTGTTTATAATTGCATCAGGTAAGGGAAAATATGGCCCTTTAATAACTTTCACAATCTTCAAACATCGATCATAAAGTTCAGCCTGATGGTTAGGCAAATTATCACCAACAACATCAACAACACTTTGAATGTCACTAAGCTCTTCTATAGCATCAAGAGCATCTTTCAAGGCACTATAGTCTTTTTGTGCAGTAACTATATTAGAATAAATGTCACTAAACTCATCAAGCTCTTGGATTCTCAAACCAAGCTTGCTAAAACCGACCATGATGCTATCGAATGTCTCGAACTTGTCATGGACAAGGATTGACTCCTTAGTGAGATGTCTAACATTAAGTTCTGAAGTATCACTGACCAACTTCATCACTCTATTTAGCTCACTGGTTAGGGCATCAACGGCTGGACGCAGCCGCTTACTCAATTGTTCACCTTTATTCTTTTTAGGACCCATAATTGTCACTAAAGTTAACTGTACTGATTATGACTATAATAATAATGTGTGGTAAGGTATCACAACCAACACATTCACAAAACTCCACAGATTTTTCTTAGCAACATCTGTTTCTGTCTTGTTTTCATTGTATCGGAACGCAATCCTAGCCGTTCTCGATATCTTAATCTCAAGCCCTCCGAATGACCAACATGTGAAGTTTACAAATGTGTATTTATTACCATGAAAACAGTGAATCTAAAACAAAAATATAAAAATTAATTACATAATATTAATGGTTTATTATTTTTGTAGATCGAGGTTGCGTGATTTCAATTTAATTAAAAATATAAAATTTCTAAAAAACTTTAAATTGGCACGAAACATATTAAATAGCATCAGAAATTGATAATTTTAGATTCAAATGATCACTAAAATTAAGGAAAATATTCGTATGTCAAAAGTTAGCAGTTAAATGGTCTATTTGTTGAAAAATTAATGTTTTAAATTTCTTCGTAAAAATATACCATACTACACTTATTATTAAGAATTAAAGATAAATTCTTACCACATTATGATGTCAAACTAAGCAGAAGGCTTATTTGAGATATTCCACACATCAGAGCGCATGTATATTCAAGCAATACATTATTTTCAATCACGTAGCTCTTCACGTGGGACTAATCAAAGGAAAAGTGCGCGTTTCTTTTGTCTGTTTACAAGCCACGCGCCGCGCGGAGATAGTTAGGAATGCCGCGTAACACACTCATTCTCTAGGAAATTTGGTGTAAGGAAACAGGGATTAATGGGTTCGAACTTGCCAGGGAATACAAGAAATACATACCGAAACAGGTCTGTACACAATCCATATACAAAAATAACAGGATATGCATCTGTCTGTCCACTGGATAGAAATAGCTCTCCATTTCAGTGAAGCTTCTTAAAGACCCAGGAAAGTATTTAAACATCTATTCATGGTAGGGTACCTCCTTAATCTGACCCTATAGCCAATAGCCATACTTAATTTTTTTCAGGGGGGTGGGGGGTGAAGGGAGTAATTACCTAAAATTTATTAACTTTCCATCTCTTATGCTTTTAAGTTGAGAAAATTTGAATTAAAACAACTAATTTGCATTTCTATCATTGTTATTTATCAGGGTTGATTAATTAAAATTATCTTGTAATATTATGGTTAAAACTAGATTAATTTTAAAATTTATATATTAAGCTAGTGTAATTTATTAGGGTAGGTTAATTATAATTCACTTAAACCTATCCCGGGGCCCTCCTCTCTACCTCTTATATTTCGAAAACTATTTTAACACTTGTCTGTCCAATAAGGAAGCTTTAACACTGTATAATATTAAATGCGTTTTTTCTACAAAAAACCTTGCTTGAAAATGCTGCGCTACCTTTGAACATGACTATCATTTTTCAACTAAATCAACAACCTTGATTCTAGTTTAATATGTAAAGTTGAGAAGGTTTTGTCAGGGAGGGAGAGGGCAATGGGTGAAAATTAATCTTCCTCTTAATGGTTCTTTTAAAATTTGTAAATGTAAATAAACTGTATTGTATCCAAAAACCCTAAATATACAGACAAACTTTATATATTTTCCCTCCATTGCTACGTCCCTGTATCCCTGTGGTTTTGTTAACTTTTAATGCAAATGTTTTGTATAACATTAAACATTTCTCTCTCTGGGCTAAGTAAATTAATTTTATTTTGGAAGCAAATCTTCTCTCTATTTATGGTGTATCCGAAAGGATAGCTATTAGGCACGTTAAATTCTTTTTTTTTATTAAATTAAAATTTGAAAAGTGTAGCAAGTGTATTAATCTTTACTTGGAAGTTTATCCTAAAAGATACCCAATTTCTATTGCCCTGTTATTAACTGGTGATTACTAGGAAAATTAGGGGGGGGGGGAATTAAAGGCCTATCAACTCAAGATCCATAGATCATTAAATTTGCGTATTGAACCTAGCATGTTTTTGCAGGGATTAAAACAACGGGCATTTAATTGATGTACATTGTACATTCCCAATGAATTACACAAAATTACCCTTCTGTAGATTACAATTAGTGGATGAAGCTTTTGGACACTCAACTTAATAAACCAACAAATCAAAATTCAATATAAAGTCCGCAAAGATGTTATGCTAACGAATAAGATAACGTTATTATAAAACTTTGGGGAATAGTGAAATAAACATCCCAACGTCCCATCCTTCCCTGTTCTTTTTGTGCTTCCAATGAAACAAAACCCCAACGGGAACCTCCACGTTATCTTTAATTTTTGAAACATACAAAAACATATTTCTAGTTTTTGCGGTACTTTAACTTTATGGAATACTGTCACTGCGGGGATCTCTACTTAATCACCCCTAACCTAAAATGAGCATCTAAAATATCTTATTTTTCAAAAGTTTTTGTTTCATATTCATAATGCAATATTAAGGAAAACGCCCATTCTTTTGTGATAATATTCGCAATTTTCAACTTATCACGAATCACGATATAATAGCCTTTCTCGTATTCATTCGAATCCAGTGGATAGGAACCGGTTCTCATCCATACGAAAAAACTATGTCTAGCATCGTATTATATCCAGCTTTCTACGAATATAAAAATGTACAATCATAAGATTAAAACCAGTTTTTTGGCCGGTGCCTTCGGCACCCCGGGGCTAAAAAAAACTAGTTTTAATCTCACAATTGTACATTCTATATCCGCGGAAAGCCGTTTATAATACGATACGAGAAATAACTATTAATGCTTTTTTTCTAAAAGTTGGTATAAGAATATAATTTTCTATTTGCAAGATTCTATTGATATTTTTATGTTTGTTAATTTTGAAAATTATAATTGTATAATCAAACTTGTTGTATGGAGTGGTGTAATATATTATTTATCGCAAGGTAAAAGTTTTGGATTTTTTTTACTGTATGGTTGATTATTTTTGAGTTGTCATAAATTTTAATAAGATATTTTCATATATTTTTGCTGTTCCTATCAATATAGAATATAGATTCAAAGGATATACAACAGTTCTAGTTCTTGATTAAAAATTTAAAATCAGTCTCAGTCTTTACTTAGTCTTTTTATAAAAATATATTTAAAACAAGGATGACAACATCCATAAAAGCGAAGCACTAAAACGGTAGGACAAACGGACATTACCACTTGTATAGTGTCTAAACTGAATTATCAGAATATAAAAGTATAAGAGTCGAAGCAAAATTGTAAGTAAATTTGTTGAAAAACTGCTTGATATAGGATAATGATTATGGACATACTTACATTTTTAGGACTTGATTATAGAGTTGCTTTGCTTATTACCAAATAAAAATAAATCAATATACCAAAAATCAGATCAATCCGATGATTAGATCACATAAAAATGTGTTGTTGAAAAAGTAAAAAAATCAACATGTTTAAAATGGACGTACGGACATTTTGGTAATGATTATAGAGTTGCTACGCTTTCTAAATCGTACCTACCTACTAAAGGAATCACCATGCAAAATTTGAAATCGATAGGACAATTCTAACATGCCTAAATTAACGGAAAAATCTATCCGTTACGGACGTACGGACGGACCAACCCTAATTATAGAAAAGCTTCGCTTTTAAAAACTACATTAATTATCCAGTAAAATATACTGCCTGCGTAGCGCCCCAATTTCTTTACAATATAGGTTAATTCCAACGATAAACCCCGTTCGTTACATGCATAAAGGGGGGGGGGGAGCTAAATTTAATGGTGTCGAAGGGTTGTTGAGCAGGATTAATGCTATATATTCATATATTTCAGGGTAAAGGAGAGATGACAACCTTTTGGTTACTTGGAGAAAAACCGATTATTTCTAATGGGTATGTTTTTTATTTGACTTTTCTAGTAGTCTAGCTACTCTATAATTGGGATTTGAATATCGTCTAATTTGACCTTTGGCAGTCTTTGAATGAACCACAATAATGTTCCATCTTATTCTTTATCCAATAAATATCAAAATATTATCCAATATAAAATATTTAATATTAGTAGACATGCAAATTTAATCAAATCAAAAGTAACAAACAGCAATACGTGGATATTTTGACAGGAGAATTTGTGTCGTCAATTTAGATTGCTAATTTAGTCCTCAAATGTTAATCAATAAAAGAATCTACAACAAAAATAAATGATGGTTTGAGAAGCTTCAAAAAGCATCTTGTCCTTGAAAAATTTTAAAAATTAACCCTTAATATGCACTCTTAAATAAACAAGCTTACCTATATCATGAATATCTTTAATACAAAGTAGTACGATGTCTTTCTGTCTTTTTGTTTGTTTGTAGCGAAGGATCTTGCTAACCGCTGAACCGATCGGGTTCTCCTTTACAGGGTAGCTTTTCATAGGTCCCGGGAAGGTTTATAACTATTTTCTTGGGGGGTGGGACACCCCACCCCTCAAAAAAATGAAAAATATCCCCCCCCCCCAAAAAAAATAAATATTTTTTTTTATTTTCTTTTAAATCTAAAATACGAAAAATTGGTTTGATCAAACCTCTTGGGGCAAAGCCCCTAGAGGCTAGGGGCGAAACCGCTAGTTATATATAAAAATCGCTGTCATTATATCGGTAAAGCATAATCGATAATAATCATTAATCAATAATAAATGTGTATGTCTACGCAAAATCTGTAGGATTAACAGATTATGTTTATTTTAAAAATATTAAATTTTCTAATCTCTACTCTTTACATCTTTTTCTTTTCAAATATTCAAGTTTCGTTTAGTAGCAAAAATGCTATAGAATAATGTCAGTCTTCTCGATTCATTCACACTGAATTCGTCTTGAGTCATTAAATGAAAGACCTAAGTAATAAATAAAAAAAAGTCCATACATGGTCTTTATAAAAACATTCCAAAAATTGATGACAAATAATTTTTTTTCTCCTGAAAATACTTTAGGTTTCCCTTTTTACGCGGTAAAATGTCTTTCGAATAAGAACCCTTTGATTGGACGATCTTTGTTAGGAAATACTAACTGTGCATGGTAATTAGTTGCATCTGTTTCGGGCCAAGGCATTCCTATCTACTCTAACTTTTTACATCTTACAAATAAATAGCAGCAGTAGAAACCGTTTTGAACCCGAGAATGATACTATGGGCTATGTGTTTACGCTATGCTTTGCGGGGTAATTTTAATATAATGAGGTTCAGCTAGTTTTAGCTGCACTACGTATCAACATAATTGTCCTTATAACGTTGAGATTAACGTTTGTGGGTGTTCCATATGTGACGCCTAAAATCAACTATACAAATTCAAATTTAAGAAAATATCGTAAATTCATATAAGATCCATTTAAATTGTAAATTACAAGTTTATTATATTTAGCATCTAAGGGCAGAAAAAAAGGCTGAAACATCAAAAAACTTAAATCTAAAGATGAAAAAGTCTAAAACTATCCCAACTTCAAGGCTTATGTGATGTTTCTCTCAAAAGGAGAACCGAATTGGTTCAGAAGTTATTGATATCTTAAGTTTCAGACAAAAAAAATTTAGAATATATTTTGAATAATTTTTCTATACTAAGAATCTTTGTAATTTGATCTTTCCTTTTTTGTTTTTGCGATTATGGCAAATATTTGTTTAGTGATATTGATAGAACACCTTGTTTGAGATGGAATAAAACCAAATTTAAATTTTGTGAGGTGTCAGATTTTAATATCATCTTACACATATAATATCATTTGTCTCTTTTCATCTTTTTTGGTTGCGCAGCTACTTTATATTCATCTTTCTATCACTTAAAGTTAATTTTTCTCTCTCTTTATCTTTTTTTTATCTTTTTCATTCTCGTTAAATTTCTATATCTTTCTTTTTTTTCTTTATCTTTTTTTACTTTCCTCACTTTCTTTCTCTCTCTCTCTCTCTCTCTCTCTCTCTCTCTCTCTCTGTCTCTCTCTCTCTCTCTGTCTCTCTCTTTCTCTCTCACTCTCTCTTTATATCTATTTTAAAAAGCAAAACTTGGTGACACTTTCTTTACTTTCTTTTCTCTCTCTCTTTCTCTCTCTTTCTCTCTCTCTCTCTCTCTCTCTCTCTCTCTCTCTCTCTCTCTCTCTCTCTCTCTCTCTCTCTCTCTCTTTCTTTCTCTCTCTTTCTCTTTCTCTTTCTCTCTCTCTCTCTCTCTCTCTCTCTCTCTCTCTCTCTCTCTCTCTCTCCTTCTCTCTCTCTCTCCTCTCTTTCTTCCTCTCCTCTCTTTCTTCCTCTTTCTCTCTCTCTGTCTCTCTCTCTGTCTCTCTCTGTCTCTCTCTCTCTCTCTCTCTCTCTCTCTGTCTCTCTGTCTCTCTCTCTCTCTCTCTCTCTCTGTCTCTCTCTTTCATTCTCACTCTCTCTGTCTCTCTCTTTCATTCTCACTCTCTCTTTATATCTATTTTAAAAAGCAAAACTTGGTGACAGATAATTTATCAGAACTTTTGTTCCGACTGATCAAAATGATGTCTTTCATTATTATTCTACTTACGTTTCTCTGGTGGTCTAATCTTTTGAGATCCATTTTTTTGTGGATGTTGTCTTCCTTGTTCTATCTTAGTTTGTTTATTAATTCTTAGTTTTAGAAAATTAAAATGTAAAATATTATTTTAGAATTGAAGCTACTGCTGGACTGAACGGTGTTGAACCTCAAGTTAAAGTTGTCGTCAATTATGATCATAATAGTGGTAATTAGATAGATAGATAAATAGATAGATAGACAGATAGACAGACAGATAAATATTAGATAGATAGATAAATGGGTAGAAAGATAGACAAGTTTCTTCTAAAATTTAATTAAAAGATTCTGGAAAAATATTTAACGTGTTTACTATATAACAGCACATAATTAAAACCGTAGCTACACTTCAAGTTCAAATGTACTATGTTGATAAGTCCCATTACATACATAAAAAGTGTAGGAATGACTAGTTTTCTAATTAGATATTGTTTCAGATGATGAAGATAGAGTTTTGTCAAGTAAAGAACAGAAACAAATAAATAGCAGGTAATTTAAACAAGGGTGACATCCAAAGATGTGCAGGGGAGGTGGGTACAGGGGTGTTTTTAATCCTCTAAAACTTAGAAAAACATCATTTTACCCCCTCTCAAAATTTGAAAAAACCTATTCGATTATACCCTTAACATTTGTAACCCATTATTTTATTAGTAGCGAAGCTACTCTATAATTCACTTTTTCCGTCAGTCCGTCCGTCCGTAACGCTATAAGGGAAATGAGATTTACTCAGCTCCTATAAAAGATAGAATGCTGAAATTTTTTGACAACATTTCCATCATTAAGGATCACAATTAACTATAAAACATCAATCGGTAGGACGGCTTTTTAGCAGGTTTTAGGCTATTTTTTATTTTCCACATTTTTCCTCATATCTTTGGTGTTTATGGTCCGATTAAAAAAAAATTTCGGTTAGAGATATCAAAACTAAATTTTCCGTCGTTTGGAGAACCAACAATGACGGTCAAACTGCCTTTTTGCAGGTTTTTTGCTATTTTTATATTTTTTACATTTTCCCCCATATCTTTGGTGTTTATGGTCCTATTTTCAAAATTTTTTCAGTTAAAGATATCAAAATTAAATTTCCCGTTGTTGGAAGAAAACAACAATGACCGTCAGTCCCATCCACGAATTTTTGTGCTTCGCTACTTATGGATGTTGTCATCCTTATTTCTAAATAAAAAGCTTTTGCGATTTATCTTAGAAGGATGGTGGTACTTTACCTTAAAATACTTAAAACTTTCCCGAGAACTATGAGAAGCTTCACTGTAAAGGAAAGGCATATCGGCGGTTAGCAAGATCCTGCAGTATAGACAGACAGACATCCTGTTACTTTATGATAATGATTTTGCAGGTGTGATGATCAGGAGCCTGAGATAGCCCGGATATTTGACTTGGAGGAAAAGGAAAATTTTGTCATCAAAGTGCCAACTTCAGAAATTGATTCTCTCAAGATTTGCAACTTCTAGATTATTTCAAACCTGTTTCTCAAGATTTGCAACCTCTAGATTATTTCAAACCTGTTTCTCAAGATTTGCAACCTCTTTATTAATTCAAACCTTGGAGAAATTGGAGAAATTGCCAAAAAAGGCACCCCCCCCCCCCCCCCCCAAACAAACTTAGTGGTTAAGTGCAAATCTTTTAGTATAATAAAAATTAACGCATTTAAGCAAAAAAGGCAATTATATTAATTTTCTTTGATACCCCTATCCCTACACATTAAAAATAATATTTTAGATGAGTTACTTAATAATCGAAGTCTTCTGTATGGCTGGCTTAGATGACTTAATATATTGATTGTAACCTATTGGTTTGAAACATTAATAGCTATTTATTGCATCGTATTATCGACAACTTTACGCGTTTATTAAATGAAAAATCATAAGATTAACACCAGAATTATTAGCTCCAAGGCCAGGGTGTTAAATTTAGGACTTTTCATTTAAATTTTAGTAGAGATTTGTCTATAATACGATGCTATACATGATTTTTCTGTAAGTCTAAATATTTATTTGGCTATCGTGAAAAAAATTCATTTTCAGAAATTAATAAAGCCTGACAATATTTAAAACTGTATTTCCCCCCCCCCCCCCCTATATTTTCTTAGTAAAAATAGTTTTTATTAATTTTAGTTTATTGTTGTAAATAAATGAAACTTTATAAATTAAATAGATATTTTTAACTTTAATCCTCGGTTGTCAGAATTAAATTATTCAGAAAATTTCCATGTATAATTGGAGAAATAGAAAATTTATTTTATTATTCTATAAAAAGTATTAATAATAAAGTTATTACCTATATAGTTTTGAGAGTTTATATCACTATGAAAGATTTTTACTGTCAGGTTAAAAGTTGTGTTAGTTAACAAAGAAAAAAATAAATGTTTTACATAAATTATTAGGCGCTTAAAAACAATTTTGAGAAAACTGCATAATGTATTTTTCGGAGATTAATTATAATGGTAGAAAGAAAAGAAATTTTTTTAAATTAAAGCTCTTAAAATCTTTATATCTTTTTATAATGTTTTTGGTGCTTTTACTCAATAAAATCTTCTTGGCCACCAAACCCCTCTTATTTTTATGTTATTAAAACCTGTGGTACCCTATCTATGTGGGTCTTATACAACCTTTATTTAACATAACATGCCCTTAAAAACTTAATTATAAAAATTGATGGATTTTTTTCTTTAAAAACCTTCCTTTTGGTCCAGATGTAATAGAATCACTTTATTTTAACTGACACAATGTTTAGCCTCTTGGGTAAAATGTGAACTTGTAAAATATGTTATAAATTAAAAAAATCAATGTTAAAAATAGATGAATCTATAGCAGATTTTTATAATATTTATTGTATAGTATATTTTGATAGATGTAGATGTACAACCCTAAAATATTTATAAACTAATTTTATGAAATGAATATATTGTGTAAATATTTTTTATAAAATAATGTAATTTTTGATAATTGTACAAATTTAATTAAACCATGGGCGAATAGCGATTATCAGATAGTCATTTACCTTGCTCTCCTTCATTTTTAATCAAATTACTTATTATTTTCATAATCAAAACATAAAGAAACAAAATTCCTCATGGCTAGGTTAATTAGGGCTTTGCCATCAAAAAAGTTTTAAAATGTTGTAAAAATTAAATAATAATTAAAAGTATAATCAAAATTTCCCATAATATTTGTCTAAAAACGTACAAATAATACTTATTAATATGTCCTGTTTTTTTTTCAGAATATTATTTTTTACTTTTTGCTTTAAAAAAGTTTTAAAAATTTTCTCAAACTTTACCACAATTTTTTTTGTTCGCCAACAAACCAAGCAAAAAAGAAAAAAAACAAGAATCTAAAAATCCCTAAAAGAAAGCACAATAAATACACTAAGAGATTTTTAAAAAGATACTGCATTTGCAATTCTTTAAACAATGATACTATTCGGCTGTTCATGTGTTTAAAAATTGCCTCAAATGTAAGAATCTTGAAGTTATTAAGCATATACAAATGCTGAAGATAAACTGCATACTTCTGATTATCACAGATTTTCTATCCTTCCTAATACCTTATCGTTACAGGAATGTTAAGTCATGACGCACATGGACAAATAACCAAACCGCAAGTGTAGAAAAACTACGCTGTAAAATAAGTTGGCAAATGTTTGAACTAACTTTGTATGCAAAATAGAATTAGCAAATTTTAATTTTTCTGAAATTTTATAAATTTCTGAAATTTTTGTTTAATTAAATTTTAATCCAAATTGTTAGTTAGATTCTATTATCAAATGGAAATGTAATAAACATTTTTCAAAGCAAAGCTTTCTCACAATTAAACCAAAAACAAATGGTAAATGATTGCTTTCATCGTAAATTTATACATGTTTGAACTCTGATTATAATCCTTGCTCACGATGATAATAAAATTCCTGTAATCCAAAATAAGCATTTTTTGACACTCAGTTCTTAAACTATCCTTTAACTTGTTAACTTAATTTAAAATGATTATTCCCTAGATGATTAGGCTATTTATGTCTCATATATCAAGCTTCGCTTTTACAAATGTTATCATTCTGTTTTTTTTCGTTTATAGAAAATCATTTAAACCTTTAAATATGATAATAATTTTAAAAGTCCTTATTCATCCTGAATAAATGTTTATAAAAAAAAGATCTTTTTATGATTGAAGCTACTCTATATGTTAAACATGTTGGCTGGTATGTACGCTTCCAGTATGTAATTTACTAGGTCTGTCTGTCTTCAGTCATGCCACGGAAGGTATACATGTTTAAACTTATATGAGGGTTTCATGTCTGATGATTTCCAATATATTTGTCGTAGGACTTTTTCTGGTTCCAGGACAAACGCAGGAGTCCCAAACGTCGGAGTTGACAAACGCAGGAGTGTTAAAATATTAATTTTATTAAGTATTTCTATACAGATTAGGTTAGGTTAAGATATAAATGAACAAATAAGCCCCCCGCAGGGTTTAGGCATTTAAAAAACCTATAAGATGGTCTAAAATAGGTAAGGTTAGGTTAAGTGTCCACTCCGACGTTTGTCCACTCCGACGTTTGGGACTCGAACATCTGCTTTATATCTCACTTTGTATGATCGTCGATTAATTGTTTTTTTTGTGCTGCTCTACTTATGGATGCAAAGTATTCTATTTGAAAGAAAATAGACAAACGGACATAGCCAGTTATGGCGAAAGCGAAGGAAGAATCATCATTTATTAATATGATGTTTACCATTGTAAACATGAAAATGGAAAGGTGCTATCACTTCCACATACTTTCATTTTTGCATAGTGTGCGATCAAAGAGCAACAAAGATGACAACATCTATAAGTAGCGAAGTAAGAACAAAATCTTGGCTAGACAAAAATTTAATGTGAGTTATAGAGCAGATGTCATAAAACAAGAGCGAAAGAAAAAGAAAGCGATAGAGAAGTATTTGATACAAGGGACGAAATCTGCACAGTTTCAAAACAATATGACCGGATTGTTTCTCCAAATGACTGATTTAGAGAGTATGTATCTACATTATATCTGCTGTAAAAACACATTTTGCAAGATGTTTTTCCACTCAAATGTTTAACAAAACTGAGCAAAATTTATTGCAAGTAATATACTCGCGCATCTTATGACTTATTATCTAGGGAGGGAGGGCACATTGGGCTGTTTAGAACAACTTTTTGTATTTTGTAGCATGAACGACATACCAACGGACAAAGTAGATTATATACTTGATGCGTATTAGTACGGGGAATCTTCACAACAAATTTCAGCCGTTTATCTAAAATATGAGCTGAGAAAATCACTGGTTCCCTATATGGATCAAACCGACACACAGACGGACATTTCGAATTATAGAGTAGCTTCAATATTAAGATATATCAAATAGTTTATTTAATTATGAAAAAACCGAAAACCAGAAAAATTCTGTTTTTGTTATTGTAGTGCTTTGCGGTTTTGATGATTGGATATTGTGATACATGCGCAGAAGTAAATGCACACCTATAACTCAGGTCATTTGCCTCAAAGTACCTTGTTGAGCACAGAACCCACCTCTTATTTTTAAAATAAATCATGGGGGGTTGGGTAGTTCTTTGCTTGTTTTTTTTTGTTTGTTTACTTTAGGTCAAATAAGGTTAGATTATAGCCACGCAGCTGGTCTGGTCATGGAACCGTAGGTATAGGCACCGCAGGGCTAGGACCCCCCGTAAGGATAAGGCACAGTAAAAAGTAATTGCAATTTATTTTTTAAATTTGGTTAAGAGTAGGGGGCTAAGTGCTAGACAGGCACTTTGAGTTAAATAACCAAAATTGAATATAAAGAAGTTTATAAGTTCTTAAACAAGTAAACTTGGTAAAATTGTGGGCGGATTTTCAAATAAAAAAGTTTTTCAAATAGCATAGCCACTCTACAATTTGCTCAAAACGGACTGTTGTATAACATTCAATAAATACCATTTACTTTATTAGAGAACTTGAAAATCTGGTGTAAGATCAATGTATTAATGTATCCATTGTCGTTAATAACCTTGCACTTTTTTTCAATATTTGTCTTACTTATTTTTTGGCTAATTAATTTCATTCTAAATTTTTGTAAGCTTGTTATTGTTGCTATACTTCTTTTATACTAAATTTTCATATTTTACATACTCACTGTGGGCTAGAATTGAATCAAGACAAAAGTAAGTGCCGAGCCCTGGGACCTATGTATGGTGAAAATAGACATAAAACCATGATGATTCCAGGTAAAAGCAAAATATTTCAGCGGGGGCTTTTTGAGAAAATTAGATTTGAAAATTTCAAGTTCAATTTTCACCCCCTAGGAGTTGCCGCATAATCATTACAAGAAAAGCAAATATTATTTATTTTAAATTTTGAACAACTTTGCTTTTATGAAGTTCTTCATAAAACCACTCCTGAAGGGAGTTAATAAAGGGCCATTTTTATCACTTGCTTTGCAAAATTCACGAAAATTCAGCCTAAAATAAATCATATATAGAGAGGTTTTATGAAAGACTTTATAAAAGCAAAGTTGTTCAAAATTTAAAATAAATAATATTTGCTTTTCTTGTCATGATTATGCGGCAACTCCTAGGGGGTGAAAATTGAATTCGAAATTTTCAAATCTAATTTTCTCAAAAAGCCCCCGCTGAAATATTTTGCTTTTACCTGGAATCATCATGGTTTTATGTCTATTTTCACCATACATAGGTCCCAGGGCTCGGCACTTACTTTTGTCTTGATTCAATTCTAGCCCACAGTGTACTCTCTCTCGTTCATTTTTTTCTATTTTCTTACTCTTTATCTCAAACTTTCTCTGAGGGAGGGGGAATAGAAATCCCCCTCCTCCCACGTTTTTCTCTCACTCTCTCGCAACATCTCTCTCTCTCTCACTCATTCTCTCTCTATCTTTCTAGTTGATTTTGTTAAATACCAGAAATTTCTGCACTTCTGTTGCAGCTTAGGATTTCATACAATGCAGTTAAATTTTAATTGTAGCAAATAAAAACATGCCGAAATATATTTTAACTTTGCACATATTATGGGTGACAGTATTTTTGTAGCGCAGAATTTTCTTAACCATCTACAATTAAATATAAAATATTAGCGGTTGTGCCCCTAGTATTTGAAAAAGTAGTGGTTTAAACCATCCCAAGACAAAAGTCCTATGCCCTATAGATTTTTCTGGTGGTTCATGTGCATCTTTAGAGAAATTACTTTTTCTAGTCATAGCGGTCGCACCACTCATTAGCCGCTTTTTAGCGGCCAGCCGATAAATTTAAACAGCTATAGAGCGGCCAATATTGCTCAAGGATTTACCACAAAATTTTTGGGTCTCTAGCTGTAATAGAAGCCACGATATTCATGATATGTGTCTATTGTAAAAGCTGGAGAGTTTAAGACTATTTTTTTTTAAATTGTTGTTGTTGTCTTTAGGTAAGTCCTGAGTAAAATTGGTTGACATTCAAATGTCTTTTTAAAAAACAGGACTAAAAGTAATTTCTTTGCTGGTTGGGCATATCCGATTTAGCAACTCTGTAAGCATACATAAAATGCATTCCAGTCCAGATACAAAATGATATGGCAATATAATTACTAGGTTCAGAAATCATATTACAGTATTTTCTGGATTATTCTATAATAAATCTATGATATTGATATTTGTTTCTATCTAATTTATGAAATCATAATACAGGTAACACTTATTATATAAAGCCCTAGTAGTTTTTAAATCTGACAAGTAGTGACAAAACCTTGTCTAATCTGAGTTTTGACAGGTTTTCCTCAGGTTTTAATCTGCCCGCCCCTCATCAATCAACTCTGACATTTGATTACTTTTCGTCAGATTGTAATCTGACGAAACCTGTGTTTTTGCGCAAAAAGGTACTAAAACTCAGATTACTCAGGATTTGCCGCCAAATTTTTAATCTGTCAGGGGGGATTTCAGATTATAATCTGACGAATCTGACTCAATGTGAGCAAACTTCAGGTGATTAAGATCGTAATCTGTGATTAAATTGACCCTCAAAATTTGCCCAGTTAATCCCTTATCTGACATTTGATGACAAACAGTCATACTCTAACCTGACATTTGATGACAAACAGTCATACTCTAATCTGACAATTGATGACAAACAGTCATACTCTTATCTGACATTTGATGACAAACAGTCATACTGTAATCTGACATTTGATGACAAACAGTCATACTGTAATCTGACATTTGATGACAAACAGTCATACTGTAATCTGACATTTGATGACAAACAGTCATACACTAATCTGAAATTTGATGACAAACAGTCATACTCTAACCTGACATTTGATGACAAACAGTCATACTCTAATCTGACAATTGATGACAAACAGTCATACTCTAACCTGACATTTGATGACAAACAGTCATACTGTAATCTGACAATTGATGACAAACAGTCATACTCTAATCTGACATTTGAAGACAAACAGTCATACTCTAATCTGACATTTGATGACAAACAGTCATACTCTAACCTGACTTTTGATGACAAACAGTCATACTCTAATCTGACTTTCATTGACAAACAGTCATACTCTAATCTGACATTTGATGACAAACAGTCATACTCTAATCTGACATTTCATGACAAACAGTCATACTCTAATCTGACATTTGATGACAAACAGTCATACTCTAATCTGACATTTGATGACAAACAGTCATACTCTAATCTGACATTTGATGACAAACAGTCATACTCTAATCTGACATTTGATGACAAACAGTCATACTCTTAACTGACTTTTAGTGACAAACAGTCATACTCTAATCTGACATTTGATGACAAACAGTCATACTCTAATCTGACATTTGATTAAAAACAGTCATACTCTAATCTGACATTTGATGACAAACAGTCATACTCTAACCTGACTTTTGATGAAAAACAGTCATACTCTAATCTGACATTTGATGACAAATGGTCATACTCTTAACTGACTTTTAGTGACAAACAGTCATACTCTAACCTGACTTTTGATGACAAACAGTCATGCTCTAATCTGACATTTGATGACAAACAGTCATACTCTAATCTGACTTTCATTGACAAACAGTCATACTCTAATCTGACATTTGATGACAAACAGTCATTCTCTAACCTGACTTTTGATGACAAACAGTCATACT
Source organism: Acartia tonsa (assembly GCF_053477335.1). NCBI lineage: Eukaryota > Metazoa > Arthropoda > Copepoda > Calanoida > Acartiidae > Acartia > Acartia tonsa. The sequence continues at coordinate 34,940,223 of NC_137269.1, read as the reverse complement.
CTAATCTGATATTTGATGACAAACAGTCATACTCTAATCTGAATTCAAGTGAAAAATAGTCATACTCTAATCTGACTCTTAATGACAATTAGTCATACTCTTTATTCAGACAAATAATAATTTTGATATTTTGATTTTAAAAGCAATAAATTTTACAAAATTGAATAATTTTTACACAAAAAAATATAAAAACTATAAAATTAAGTGGTGGTACTCTTCCAAAGATTCTGGTTGTTCTAGTTGTGCAAATGGGTCAACAGAAGTAACTATCATAAAAGATTTTGTACTTATGTAACAATCTTTTAATTAAGTTATTCTATTGAAAGTTGTCTCTTTCTTGGTTTCTCATTTCTTTGTTTGTGTGGTAACTGCATCAAAAAATGTTCATCAACAATTTAAAAATAAATTATGATGTAGTTTTAAGATTTTCAAAACCACTTCAACACCAGACTAAAAAAAATTAACAACCTGACATTGAAGTAATTCTAAAATTTTGAGTTAAATCAATTTTTGACAATAGGTAAACTAATTGGAAATGATTACAAATCAAAAAATAATATCTAAAGGGATAATTGCATAAAGTGCATAATTAAAGTTTGATGGCAAGCATAAGTTACAAAATACTATCTAACATATATAATTTTGTAATAAAATGAAAAACAATCAATAGGCACCACTGAACTAGTCATGATATGATTTTCAAGTCTTGATATTTTTAAAACTACCTGGTAGAAAATTAAAATTATTTCAAATGTATGTCCTCTAGATAAACTATTGAACATAAAAAATATGCAGCTCACTAAATTCAAGTTTAAATGCAATTCTTGCAACTACCCCTTTGATGCAAAAAAATAAGGAAAAATTTAATACTATTAATTAGAAATCTATGAATATTTGATTTAAACATTTAATTAAACAAATTAAATAATTTATTAAACTAAATAATAATAATATTATATCAGAAAAAAAGAAAACTAAAAAACACAGAATATGCAACAATATTTTTTGTTTTTGTTAATGTAGCTAAGATCAAGATTTATATTGTGATATATTTTGAAGTAGTTTCTATATTTCTTTAAATACTCCCCCACCCCCCATAAAGTTTTTTTGCCGCTTATTTTGAATGTTAGATTTACAAAATTTCTTTTTAAATTACACAACTATGCCACCTTTACTGTAATTTTTTTTACTCCTAGCTGCCACCAATTTTTTTGAACAAAACACATTGTAACATTGATTATAATCCTACTAAAACCTTTTTTAAATGCCTTAGTACTTATAATCTAAAGTGTTCTTCTAACTTTAATTTTACACAATTTTTAATGAAAATTTGTAAAGCTTTCAGTCTGTATGTTAAGCATGTAACATCCAATCAATATTTTTAAATAATATTCAAAGATTTTAAGCCAACAAATTAGAGATTATAGAACCAGTATAATTTCCAGTCCAATGTCCACTCCCTCTGTGGTTTAAGCAAATATCTTGATTGTTATATAACACAAAAATTTAACCACAAAAACAATTATCTCAAAAAAAAATTTTACCGGGAAGGATATCTAAAAAGATACAACACAAAATATTTTCTCCAACTATATAAATTTTTAGTTTTCTTTTTAAAACTTAAACTTCACTATCTATCTATTGAAAGTAACAATTCATATATCCGTTTCTCCTTATATAAAAGTAACAGGATGTCTATACAATACAATGGGATCTCTCTAACTTCTGAACCAATATGGTTCTAATTAACAATGTAGCTTCTCATAGGTCCTGAGAAGATGTTTTTTACCTTTTCTTTATAAAACTAAAATTGAAAATTAAGGGGAGTTGAGAAAACATTATCATAAAACTTTGGGTACCAGTGTTATAAACAGCCCAATGTCAAAGTAGGGAATAAGAAAGTACCCAAAGTTTAATCACCACATTGTCCAGAGAGAGAGTAAACAATGAGCTATTTATTACACTGGTCCCCAAAGTTTTTTAATAACGTTTGCTCATTCGCTGATTTAACATCTTTGGGGACTTTTACTAAAAAAATTGTGTTAACCAAAAAGTGGAAAATCAACCCGCCTTAACATACATTTCCAATGATAATGCACAAAATTACCCTTTCTGTAAATTATAATTTGTAGTTAAAACGTTTGGAGACTCAAAATGAGTAAAAAAGTCCCTAAAGTTGTTATGCCAATGAATGAAAAAACGTTAAAGATTTAACAGGAATTCAAGGGATAAACCAATGGACAAAACATTTATTCATATCCCAAATGATGATAAACAAGACAATCCTACTGTAGAATAAAATTATTGGTTGAAAAATTTGCACTCTTCTAATGTAGTAAAAAACATTCAAAATTTAATAAGAAAAACCTGTAAGTGTTGTCAACCGAAGATAATTTTGGGTGCCAGCATAATTTAAAGCCCAATGTCCCCTCCCTCCCTGGTCAAAAAGAGAGGGAGGAGACATTGAACTGTATATTACAATGATAACAAAGTTTTAATTCATTTGCTCAACACTTTGGGTACTTTTATCAAATTTGATTAGTCAATTAATATACCAGCAGTGTCCAAATGTGTTAACCAATAATTATAGAGTTCAGAAGGGGTATTTTGATGTATTATCACTTTTTTAAGTTTCGTACTTAAAAAAGCCTCTCTTTTGACGAGGAAACATAAAAAAGCGAAGCTCCAAAGTATTAAACCAGGGAAAAGGGATTGGATTCTGACAAACAATTCTAAGTGAAAATTACCCCACAATCTCCTTCCCCTTTTTCTGCTGTTCTTACCCACTTCCCTTCATATACATCAAGAAACAAGTTTTACGCCAACTCTAGGACAACAAAAAAATTATCCAAAAAAAATGAATATTTGTTGATTATCAATAGGATAATTTTAGCTAACCGGACCGACCCCAATTATAAGTCGCTTTAAAAAAAAAACCCAGGGATCTAAAGGGATAAGACAATGGCTGATAAATTGATGTACTTCCCCAATGGGAGGAAATTGAGGATCTAATGTACTTTCAAAATTTGTTTGGGGAGGGTATATAATAGTTATATGTAGCTGCACATCTTATAAACAAAAGAAAAGCTTCACTACTTACAGATAAATTGTTCATGGTAATAATGTATACATAGATTTAATTACATATATCTGCGCTACTTGACTTAATTTTTAAAAGCAAAGCTTTTCTATTATTAGTGTCAGTTCGTCCGTACGTAACTAATAGCTTTTCCGTTTATTTAGGCAAGTTAGAATTGTCCTATCGATTACAAACTTTGCATGATTATTTCTGTAGTAGTTAGGTACGATTTAGAAAGCGTAGCAACTCTATAATCGTTACCAGAATGTCCGTAAGTTCATTTTAAACATGTTGATTTTTATCTTTTTTAACAATATAATTTTATTTCATATCCGATTGACCTGAAATACTGACTCCTAATACAAAAAGGTACAATATTATAAACGAAGCATCTATATAATCAAGTCCTAAAAATGTAAGTATGTCCTTAAACAGAATTCTGTATTTAAGAAGTTTTGTTACAACATCCATAAAAGCGAAGCACTGAAACGGTAGGTCAAACGGACATTAAAACTTGTATAGTGTCTGAACTGAATAATAAATGTATAAGAGGCGAAGCAAAATGTAAATAAATTTGTTGAAAAACTGCTTGATACAGGATAATGTTTATGAACATTCTTACATTTTTAGGACTTGATTATATAGATGCTTCGTTTATAATATTGTACCTTTTTGTATTAGGAGTCAGTATTTCAGACGGACGTACGGACCGACCCTAATTATAGAAAAGCTTCGCTTTTAAAAATATATATATAATTTTGTCAAAACTTTTATATTTATATTTTGTATTTTCAGTTCTGATACTTTATAAGAGTTAATGTTCGTCTGTCATACCGTTTCAAGGCTTCGCTTTTATGGATTTTGTCATCCTTGTCACTTCATAAAAATGCATGTTTATCATTCTTGTTAAAAGCGACGCTATTCTTTTTATATCAAACAAGGATGACAACATCCATAAAAGCGAAGCACTGAAACGGTAGGACAAACGGTAGAGCTGCTTCGCTTAAATATTGTTCTTTGTTGTCCCAGGAATCAATATACCAAAAATCAGATAAAACGGATATTTAGATCACATAAAAATTTATTTTTAAAAAAGTAAAAAAATCAACATGTTTAAATGGACGTGCGGACATTCTGGTAATGATTATAGAGTTGCTACGCTTTCTAAATCGTACCTAACTACTACAGAAATCACCATGCAAAGTTTGAAATCAATAGGACAATTCTAACATGCCTAAATTAACGAATAAAAGCTATCTATCTCGGACGGACGTACGGACGGATGGACCGACCCTATTTATAGAAAAGCTTCGCTTTTAAAAACCGTTGTCTGGGAGGTCTGGGAAGTAATGATGTACAAGCTTTTTCAAATGGGGAGGGGGCAAATATCCAGTTTTAGAATTCTAGACTGCGGAATATTAATAACAAGGATGACAAAATCCATAAAATCGAAGCTCTGAAATGGAAGGACAAACGAACATTAACACTTGTAGATTGTCAGAACTGAATTAGCAGAATATTAATGCATCAATACAAACAATATTGTAAGTAAATTTGTTGCAAAACTGCATAAATAGATGATACTGTTTAAGGACATACTTACATTTTTGGGACTTGTTTATAGAGATGCTTTGCTTATAACATTGTACCTTGTTGTAATATGAATCAGTTTTTAAAAAATCAGAAGAATCGGATAATTTTAACATACAAAAATTTGTTGTCAAAAAAGTTAAAAATCGACATGTTTCAAATGCACGTACAGACATTCTGGTATTGGTTATAGAGTTGCTACGCTTTCAAAATTGAACCGAACTACTACAGGAATCATCATGCAAAGTTTGGAATCAATAGGACAATTCTAACCTGTTTAAATTAACGAAAAGAGATAACTCTCTGTGACTGACGTACGGACCGACCCTGATTATAGAAAAGCTTCGCCTTTAACAAGAAAGACAACATCCATAAGAAACAAAGCACAAAACTTATTATTATAGAGAGGATTGTGTCGGCTGATAAAAAAAGAAGAAAATATGAAATAAATTTTAGTACTAAATATTGGGTATAGTCCATTTCGTGAAAACGCCTCTTAAGGGGCATTTCTTCTTATTTTCACATTAGTTTTTTATAATTTATTTTAGGTTAAGTTAGTTTAGGTTTAGTTGATTTTCCCGCATGGTTAGATCCCCCCGCATGGGCTAGAAATAGTGGAAAAGCTACTGTTAAAATACGACGAAACACCCCTTAAGAGGCATTGCCACGAAAGGGACTATATACCCAAAAAATTAAGCAGTCTGTTAGTTTACAACATTGCATCGCCCTCCATAGTGTTACGGACGGACTGATGGACAAAGAGGTTTATTGAGAGAATTGTAGAGTTCTACACAACTTATAATTATTACTTTGTTTTTATCCAGGGATAATAGGGGATACGTCAATTGACTGCAATGATAATAAATGAACAAAGTTGAGGAAGGGGGAAATTACACTAGAACCCAAAGTTTTAAAATCAAGTTTTTAAACGTTGGATTAAAAACTCTGGGTACTTAAATTAAATTTTTATTTGGTAGTTTTTATAAAAGCTTTCAACTAATAATTTTAATTTACAGAAATGGTAATTAATTATGTTTGTCTTATCCTTTAAGATCCCTGACAAAGTTTCGCCTTCTGTAGATTAAAATTATTGACCAAAAATTAAGACAAAGCAATCAAAATTCATGGAAATAAAACAAGAAAATGCGGTTATAAAACTTTGGGTACCAATGTAATTTACGGTCAAACGGCCCCTCCCTCAAAATTATAAAAAAGTTTGAAATAATTATGCCTAACAAACAGCAACCCAATTTTAACTATATCCAATGGCCGATTTATTGATGTACATCCCTAATGATGATTTACAAAAGAACCCCTTCTGTAGATTACAATTAGTGGTTGAAACGTTTGGACACTCAACTAAATATTACACAAACCAATCAAAATCTAATAAAGTCCCCAAAGTTGTTAAGCCAACGAATCAGAAACGTTTTTATAAAATTTTGGGGACCTAACTTTCGATAAAGGTATGTGGGAATCTTAACACTATCTTATATTTTATTTGTTTAGGGAGGGTAATAAATCAGGGATGTTAAGGGATAAGACGATAATACAATGGACAATAAATTGATGTACATACCCAATTATGCTAAATAATTACCCCATATTTAAATAAAGTTTATCTGCTACCAACCAACCACAATTCCTTTTTCATTTTAATCCTATTATATAAAGTAGTAAGCATTTTTTGTCTGTCCCAAAGAATCTCGCTAACCGCTGAACCGATATTGTTCTCCTTTACAGTGAAGGTTCTTTTAGGTCTTGGGAAGGTTTTAAACTATTTTCGGAGAGGGTGTCTTCACCCCTCTACCCCAAAAAATATTTTTTAAAGTCTTTTGAAACTCAAATTTAAAATGGGATGAGGTCGACATTTCCCCCTACAACCAGTGCCCCTAGAGGCTTCTAGGGGCGTAGCCGCTAGTATTCATATAAAATTGTCTAACATTTTTCCAGTATGGCTTTGAACCGGTATTAATCCCGCGTATATTAATCGGTTTCAGAGCCATACTGAAAATAAAATTACCCCTGTTGTAGATTAAAATTATTGATTGGGCACTACTTGTTTGGAACCAACCAATCAAAATTAGACAAAAGTACCCAAAGTTTTTAAGCTAACCATAGAGCAAGGATAGTAATGAAACTTGGGATACCTGTGTAAATACAGTCCAGTGTACTCTCCCTCCTTGGGTAAAAATGTAATTTACTGCTCAATGATCCCTATATCCCTGGGTATGATGTGTCTACAAGAGGCTGTGTCCAAACTTTTCCACCGATTATTTTAATCTACAAAAGGGGTCCCATTTTTATAATTGTAATTGTGCATATTGTAATCAGTTATTGCGCAAGCAATGTTTTCTACAATATAATAATGTTTTTTTTCAGTATGACTCATAACCTATCAAGAGGGAAAGCTTAGATTCGTAGCCACACTAAAATAGTTATTTATAGTATCGTATTATAAACACTAAACAGCTTTCCGTGGATTTTAAAATATACAATTGTAAGAGTAAAAATATTTTAAAAATAATGTGTAAAAAACTTCATTTTATTTGCTCAAAGATATGCCTCAAATAAAAAACGTTTTAAGTAAAATGCCACCCCCCTTCTCCTTATACAACCTATCCTGACAACCTGACCCAAAATTAATGGTTTCAGTGCTCATCAAGGTACTTCGAGTAAAAGCGTAAATATTTTATTTCATAGCATCGCATTTATGGTTTAATTTTTCTTGTTTTTACTTTAAACTAAATTTTCGTTTTTACAAGGAATCTTAAAGAATAAGACAATGGACGATAAATTGATGAAAATTCCCTATATTCAAACAACTTCGAGGACTCAACTAATCAAAATTCAATAATCTATCATTATTTTCTTAAGTGTTCAAACGTTTCCAACCCTAATTGAAATCTACAGAAGGGGTAATTATGTTTACTATCAATATGGATGTATTTTAATTTAACGGCCATTGTCTTATCCCTTTAGATACCTGCGATAATAAAACTTTAATATAAGTACCTAAAGCTTTTGGGCCAACAAACAAGATAACATGGTTATTAAAATTTGTATATACTTCAGGGATAATCTCGCCCTTACGAGGTGAGGGATAATTCAGGGATCTTAAGGGATAAGACAATGATCATTAAAATTACCCCTGTTGTGGAATTAAATTATTTAATGAATTGATTAGGTAAAGATTGGGCAAAACAAGTTGGAAACCAACTAATAAAAATCCCTAAAAGATCTTTTATAAAATATGCGTGGTTATAAAACTTTGGGTATCTTTTTCCTTACTCCTTTCCTATAATTGTAATTTACAATGTTATGCCAATACTAAAATGGTAGAGATAAGAAAATGACAATAGAATTATCCAGAGAGGGGGGGGACATTAGGCTGTTTATTACACTAGTCCCCAAAGTTTTAAGATGAAGTTTTAATATTCGTTGGCTTAACAACTTTAGGCACTTTCATTGAATTCTAATTGGTTGGTTTATTAATTTGAGTGTCCAAAGGTTTCAACCACTATGGACATTTTACAGAAGTCGTAGTTTTGTGTATTATCTAAGGAGATGTATATCAATTTATCGGCCATTGTCTTATCCCTTTAGATCCCTGATAAACAACAGAGAAACAAAGATGACAAAATTAATAAAATCGAAGCTTTGACGTCCTTGCTTAACTCCCCCCCCCCCCAATATGGACTTATGAACGCATTGAATAGCTCCAGTTATAAAAAAAACTTCACTTGTAAAAATGTATTATACATTTTTCAGTAGAGCTTCAAAACCGATTAATATCCGCAGGATTAGAATCGGTTCTAAGCCATACTGATTTATGTAATATATAGCATTGTATTACAGATTTCAATGAATATTAAAATGAACATAATTATTCTTTCTATATAATAATAATAAAACTTTATAAACTTTTGATTAAAAATGTTCTTACCTTAATCATATAGAACTGCCAGTTTCCTTTTCAATAGAGTTTGGCTTTAATAATGCGTAGTTTTATTTTAACGTTACGGCTTTAAATAATTTAGAAATCCTTAAAAGTATTACTTATAGAATATAAAATTATTTAGAGGCACCGTTAAAATTACAGTTAGAATTAATTATCAAATAACTCTATATATAACTAAAAATACATTGCACATAATTATAACAATTGCGTGGTTCTCCTATGGTTGCCTTTGGATAACTGACGCGACCCGACACTCATTGTATTGACCGGCGCGCACTTACAAAACACACACGCACGCATGTACACACACGCACGCGCACACGTGCACGCACACACACACACACACACAAACCAACCATCAAACTAACCATCCCCTATTAATCTCACAAATTTACCTCTAGTTTTCTCTTCTCTCAATCTGACACATGAAAAGAAAAATGCTTAATAAATTGTGCTATTTTGGAGGTAAATTACTGATTAGCTATATCCTTAAAATAATAAAGTAAGGATGTGTCTATCAGTTTGTCTGAATGAAGGATCTTGCTTACTCTCCTTTACAGGGTAGCTTCTCATAGGTCCTGGGAAGGTTTTAACTATTTTGGGGGAGGGTAACACTACCCTCCTAAGAGAAATCGCCCATAGAAAAATTAATCTATTTTTTAAAACTAAAATTAAAATAAGGAGCATCAGCCCCCACCTCCAAAAAAAATTTTAAAAATTCAACTCCCCCCGCCTCAAGTGTCTCTAGAGGCCTCTAGGGGCATAGCCGCTAGTCCTTATAATAAAGTAATAGGCTGTGTGTTTGTCTGTACCAAAGGATCTTGCTAACCGCTGAGCCGATCGGGTTCTCCTTAACAGGGTAGCTTCTCATAGGTCCCGAGAAGGTTTATAACTATTTTGGGGGAGGGTACCAGCACCCTCTAAAGAAAAATTGGCCCAAGAAAAAAATTATTCCAACTCCCCCCTCTCCCAAAATTTTTTACTTTTTCTTTTAAAATCTAAAATAAGAAATTGGGTTATCAAATTCGACTTCCCCCTCTTAAGTGCCCCTAGAGGCCTCTAGGGGGCATAGCTGCTATTAAATAATAAAATGGTTACTTTTTTCAGCATTCTACAAAAATATTGTCTGACATGTGAGTTAACAATGGGAAGATAATATTAATCCTCACACATTTATAGTAAAAGTTGCTCATTTAAGAAGAATTGAAGAAACAGTATCATTTGGTTTTAAAGCCAAACAAGCAATAATATATAAGGATTACCTGTAAGTAATATACCTATACACAATATGATTTGATAAATACGTCAAAAAAGCATTAATTTGAAATGATGATTATTAGTAAGGTTTTGCTAAAAAATCTGTAAAGGTGTGAGTTTTAAGGCTTAAATATAGTAGTAGCATGATAATATTCACTAAATATTTTTTAAAGTTAGTATAAATTTTTATCGTTCTACTACTATTTTTAACTTAAAACTTACAACCTTTACGGGTTTTTAGTGCAACCAAAAAAATCTAACTCTCAGTTATGTGTCATACCAATACTTAAAAAGTCAGGCAGTTTGGGCTCTTTATCTTTCACACACACAGAAAATGAGATAGAAAATACTGGAGGGGGGGGGGGCATTCAACGTCCCCCCTCCACCGACCGTTAAGGGTTAAGTTCCCTGTTCAAACGTTTCAACCACTAATTGCAATCTACAGAAGGGGTAATTTTGTGCATCCCCATTGGGTATGCACTTCAATTTATCGGCACTTGTCTTTTCCCTTTAGATCCCTGTACGGTTATTAGATTGACTTATCTACCAATTTAGGTTCAGATGTATATCTTTAAAGAACAGTGTATGCAGTATAAAGAATTAGATCTCGAAAATTGAAAGATTGGACTCAGCTTTTTGGGAATATACCCGCTGGTCATACCAAGGCTTGTAAAATTCACTCAAAACTTTCATCTGTTATATTTACAGACTTGAACGGACAAACGTCAACATAGAATAACTTTGCACTTTAATAATACACAAATGAATGAATGAGAAAATATGTTTTTAAAAATCATGATTTATAAAAAAAAGTTTTAATATTTTTAAAAGAAAATGACTGATAAAACAATGTATAGACTAGATGTGCATATGTCATAGATATCTATTAATTTCAGCAGTCTATCTTTCATAGCATCAGAGAAAGTCAAATAGCTTTAAAAAGTGTAATTACTTTTCCAGTATAGCTTCAAAACCGATTAAAATCCGCTGGATTAAAAACTGTTCACAGCCATACTGAAAATCATGTATAACATCGTATTACAGAAAATTTTCTACAAATAGTAAATTGATTATTCTTAATACAATTGATACCAGCACTGTTCGCCCGTGCCTTTGGAGCCTCATAGATAACAAAACTGGAATAATTCTTACAAATTATCGTATTACTATCTACAGCAAGCTGTCTATAAATGATGCAAAAATAACTCTTTTTGCCAGTTATCCCTTAACAGTTGGGCCCCTAGCCGCACCCTTATCAATTTGCCCCCCCCCCCCTCAATTATCTCAGCTCTTATTAGAGCTAGAAGCTAAAATTTTTTTGTGCATGTCCCAAAGCTAGTAAAAGTGGCTGACTCAGATTAAGACATAAAAAAATTAACCAATGAAAGGCCAGTATACACTGTAATTGACCAATGGTAAAATTTATATTGGCCTCTCATTGGTTAATTTTTTTTTTACGTCATAATCTGAGTCAGCCACTTTTACTTTCATGTCCCTTGTTTGATTATAAGTTTCTGACTATAAGTGAATCAAAGTCAAATTTTGCTTCCTTCAACCTTTTATCTAATAACGTTTGCTTTTAGGTTCTTTTTTACTTAAAAATTTTTAATGGCTGTAATTTTCATTTTTAAAGCTAGAAATACATTAAAAAAAAGTATTTATCTTTATGTAAATTTTATATTAGAAGTCTCAAAACAAAAACAAAAACAAAGCAGCTGCAGCTGTACTTGGCAGCTACTACTCGCTAAAGTTGGGGGTCATGGGAGGCTTTAAAAGATTTCTGGAGACCTAAGGGATCAGGACCTACAGGATCATACCTGGAACCTGAAATTGACTTGAACACCTATATTTCTAATAATGATTTACTACTAGAGGATAATTTAGTATTTTGATTAGATAAAATGCTTTGATTAAGTCAAAAAATATTTTTGCTCCTTACCTGGATAACCCTGCCCGATTTGCTGGCATCCTGTGACTGCCAGGATGGAGATATTCAAAAAATTCAAACTCTCTGTTATGTGTCATACCCATATTTAAAAAGTCACTCCATCTTTAACACACAGAAATGAGATAGAAAAAACTTGAGGGCTAAAGTTTATCAAATTAATTAATTATTTCATATTGACCCCCCCCCCTCTATCTCGGCTCATGTTACAGATAAATTTTTTTTCTGGTGGTTCATGTGTATTTTTAGAGTCATAGCGGTCAGACCGCTCCTTAGCCGCTTTTTAGCGGCCAGCCGCCAAATATTAAAACTGCTGTAGAGTGTCCAATTTTGCAGCTAGGACAAACTTTTATTTTTCATAACAAAAAATTACTTTTTCTGATCATCGCAGAAAAACGGCAAATAACGAGAAACATTATTTTCAGCGGTTACGGCGGTAAAACGGCGGTTGGTGGCGCCAATTATTATTTTTATCTGTTTTTTGTTGCTCAAGGATGTACCAAACAAATTTATAGGTCTCTAGCTGTAATAGAAGCCACGATAATCATGATATATGTCTGTAGTAAAAGCCGGACAAAAATCGGTCATAAAGTTGGTCAGTTAGCGGTCAAATGGTCATATCACCACTTTTCTCAGAAGATCATTCTAACAAGAAAAGTCATAATGTAGAAATGAAGATTTATTTAGATTTTTTTCTAAATTTAGTGCCACCTAACCAACTTTGACAAGACGCCACGACCGACACAGACCAGATATCCTTATAAGATCAACTCTTGCCGACGTATAATTACTAAACTTAAAGGACGCCTGCAAGAAATAACACGCTTTAACTGCTGAAAGACTGCCACAAGAAGACCCAATACCCCAAATTATAAGCCTTCAGCTTCAAAAACAAAAAAGTTCTAGCCATTTCAAAATAGCATTTTATGTACAATGGAATTTTTGAAAGATTTCCAAAAAATATTAAAAACAATATTAAATTACGTTGCCTAGACATAAAATTATAACCTTATCTTTGTCAGAAACTTAGATTGCCTGTAACTGATTACATTTTTACAATAAAAACACCACATTTCATTGTCAAAATCTATGAAAAAAATTCTATTTAATTTGCATTTTTAAACGAAAATCATAGCGGAAACAAAGGGGTAAACTAATACAAGCTTAGCTGTGATTGGTTGTTAAGCTGATTCAGCCTTATGATTGGCTACAATACATTTGGTACAACGCAAGTAAAACTTAATTTTTTTTAATGATTTTGACTATAAAAATGGGTATTTTTATTGTAAAAATATAATTAGTTACTGGAAACCTAAATTTATGACAAAAATAAGCTTATAATTTTGTTTCTAGGCCACGTAGTTTAATTTTAAAGTTTTCAACATGAGCATTGCAATTCTTTCAAAATTTTCATTGTACATAAAATGTCATTTTAAAATGCCTAGAACTTTTTTGTTATAGAAGCTGAAGGCTTCAAATTTGGGGTATTTGGTCTACTTGTGGCAGTCTTTCAGCAGTTAAAGCGTGGTATTTCTTGCATGCTTCCTTTAAAAAGTCACAACTAACAAAATCTCTATCTTACCTACAAAAAAAATGACATTGAAAAAACTAGAGGTGTGGGTCAATATTAGGGTTGGGCCGGATACTTTTTTGGACGGATACCGGATATCCGGCTGATTTCAAATGCTGGATATCCGGCAACCAGCCGGATATCCCGCCAACGCCGGATATCCGGCAAATATCCGGTTATCCGGCCAAATTACCGGATATCCGGCCAGATAACCGGCCAAATTACCAGATATTATAGTAGTAAAAAAAAATTTCTTCAGAAATCTTATATAAATTTACATAAATTTAAACTTATTCTGAAAAAGTGTTCTTCTAGCTTCAATAATAAGAAAATTAGAGCCATTTAAGATTTAAAAAAGCAGAGATTTTTGGTGTAAAGTATAAAAAATTATAGAGCCGGATATCCGGCCGGATAGTTTCAATATCCAGTAACCGGCCGGATATTGAAAATGGCCGGATATCCGGCCACACCGGATATCAAGCCAAACCCTAGTCAATATGACCCCCCCCCCCCAATCTGTAAGGGTTAATGTTGTGTGGGTGAGTTGCACCTGGACTGAACAGACAACTTGTCAACTCAAGGCCAGACTCTTGGTCCTTCACCTCATACCTGTAGTATAGTACATTACAGACAACCAACCCTTTGATTGCACGATCTTTGTCTGGAGATCCTAACTGTGCATGGCAATGAGTTGCGCCTGTTTTGGGCCAAGGCATTCCCCCTACTCTGCATTCTTTTTTATGTCCTGTGACAAACAATGCAGGTAGGTACCATTATTACCGTCTTTGGTATGACGTGGATTCTAGTTGCATCCTTCCCAACAGTTTCTTTGACACTTTAATTAGAACCTGTGGGTCATTTACACGTCAAACTTAAAGGCGGAGAGTTAAGGTTTCGTGATTTTTTGATCATGGTATTATTGCAACATGTAATGCAACCAAAGCATGAACATGACACTGTATCAGCAATGACTGAAGCCACATCAAATCCTAGGGACTTTTCAATGCAACCTAGGATCTAACATGACTCCTAGTCATTGAACTAACAAATGCCACTAATACACTATTGAGCTACTACACAATGCTAGTCCAGAATGACTTTTTAATCAACCTATGACCTTACAGCGTTTTTCGATCACTAGTGCACCATGCCAAGGACCCCCATGCATACCTGATTTAGGACTAAGGCTTCCCCCCTACTCTTACTCCAATCTCTAACACCTGAAAGAGCAGCAGTAGGTACTAATTTTACATCTTTAGTATGAATTCTGGTAACAATGTGTCAGAATAGGTAATTGCCCCAACTCTGACTCTATGTCACTAAATGTCATATATGAATTCTGGTAACAATGTGTCAGATTAGGTAATTTCCCCAACTCTGACTCTATCTCACTAAATGTCATATATGACTTTTGGTCACAATGTGTCAGATATGGTAATTGCCCCAACTCTGACTCTATGTCACTAAATATCATACATGACTTTTGGTGATATTGTGTCAGATTAGGTAATTTGCTCAACTCTGACTCTATTTCACTAAATGTCATATATGACTTCTGGTAACAATGTGTCAGATATGGTAATTGCCCCAACTCTGACTCTATGTCACTAAATGTCATATATGAATTCTGGTAACAATGTGTCAGATTAGGCGATTTCCTCAACTCTGACTCTATGTCACTAAATATCATATATGACTTTTGGTGATATTGTGTCAGATTGGGTAATTTCCTTAACTCTGACTCTATGTCACTAAATGTCATATATGACTTTTAGTAACATTGTGTCAGATTAGGTAATTTCCCCAACTCTGACTCTATGTCTCTAAATGTCATATGTGACTTTTAGTGATATTGTGTCAGATTAGGTAATTTCCCCAACTCTGACTCTATGTCACTAAATGTCATATATGAATTCTGGTAAAAATGTGTCAGATTAGGTAATTTCCCCAACTCTGACTCTCTATCACTAAATGTCATATCTGACTTTTGGCAACAATGTGCCAGATTAGGTAATTTCCCCAACTCTGACTCTATGTCACTAAATGTCATATATGACTTTTACTGATATTGTGTCAGATTAGGTAATTTCCCCAACTCTGACTCTATGTCACTAAATATCATACATGACTTTTGGTGATATTGTGTCAGATTAGGTAATTTTCTCAACTCTGACTCTATTTCACTAAATGTCATATATGACTTTTGGCAACAATGGGTCAGATTAGGTAATTTCCCCAACTCTGACTTTATATCACTAAATGTCATATATGACTTTTAGTAATATTGTGTTAGATTAGGTAATTTCCCCAACTCTGACTCTATGTCACTAAATGTCATATATGACTTTTAGTGATATTGTGTCAGATTAGGTAATTTTCTCAACTCTGACTCTATTTCACTAAATGTCATATATGACTTTTGGCAATAATGTGTCAGATTAGGTAATTTCCCCAACTCTGACTCTATGTCTCTAAATGTCATATATGACTTTTGGTGATATTGTGTCAGATTTGTTTGCATTGCCAAAAATGAGAAAATAACCTGACATAATGTCACTAGTAGTATGGGGTAGGATTGTAATTTCACCAACTCTAACTCTATGTCACTAAATGTCATATATGAATTCTAATAACAATGTGTCAGATTAGGTAATTTCCCCAACTCTGACTCTATGTCACTAAATGTCATATATGACTTTTAGTGATATTGTGTCAGATTAGGTAATTTCCCCAACTCTGACTCTATGTCACTAAATGTCATATATGACTTTTAGTGATATTGTGTCAGATTAGGTAATTTTCTCAACTCTGACTCTATTTCACTAAATGTCATATATGACTTTTGGCAATAATGTGTCAGATTAGGTAATTTCCCCAACTCTGACTCTATGCCACTAAATGTCATATATGACTTTTAGTGATATTGTGTCAGATTAGGTAATTTCCCCAACTCTGACTCTATGTCACTAAATGTCATATATGACTTTTAGTGATATTGTGTCAGATTAGGTAATTTTCTCAACTCTGACTCTATTTCACTAAATGTCATATATGACTTTTGGCAATAATGTGTCAGATTAGGTAATTTCCCCAACTCTGACTCTATGTCACTAAATGTCATATATGACTTTTAGTGATATTGTGTCAGATTAGGTAATTTTCTCAACTCTAACTCTATTTCACTAAATATCATATATGACTTTTGGCAATAATGTGTCAGATTAGGTAATTTCCCCAACTCTGACTCTATGTCTCTAAATGTCATATATGACTTTTGGTGATATTGTGTCAGATTTGTTTGCATTGCCAAAAATGAGAAAATAACCTGACATAATGTCACTAAATTTCAGATTGAAATCTGAACTTTGGTCAAATTTTGTCATATCTGAACTTTGGTAACAAAGAGTCATATTGAGACAGATTTAAATCTGAAATCTAGTGACTGTGGATTTCTAATCTGACCGAAAAGGGGTAAAAACTACTAGGGAGGGTTGGTTGTCATTCTTATTTCACCACTTTAAAGGTGGCTAACAATAATTTGGAGGCTTGGGATTACAATTCAATAAAGTTTCTCTATGCAGTCTCTTGTTAGTTCCTCTTGTGAAATTCAGTCTACTTTACTTTTTATTGTAATTTAATATGTTTTCTTCTTTAGCTACACTTCTTATGGAGATGAATGAGTTTGATTTTTAGATCCATTCAACGGCATGAACATATTTATTATTTATTCTAATACCTATTATTTACCCCATATGGGTGAGGCTTCCGTCCATGACACTCTAACGTCTGGTCCAACAACCCAGGATAACAAAGGAAGCTATATCGCTTCTTTTCTGACCAAATACCCGGATATTAGGTTAAGTAATAATCATCATATAACCAACTCTTTGATTTACAACCCTTGTCTGAATGTCCTAATTTTTGCAGTTTTTGAGCAAAGGCATTCCGCCATACTCTAACTATCAATGTTGCGCACCTAACATAGCAACAGTAGGAACTATTTATGAAGTCTTTAGTTATTGTGCGCGGTGTTAGGCCAAGATTTGAAACTATCTCCTACCCGACGGCGAGCGATTGTGCTACGTGTTGAGCCAAGGTCGGTGTTCAAACATTTTAATCCATCTCTCTTATGACCTGAACTCAAATGTGCGCAGTAATTTTGTCCAGCAATATAAATTCTTCTCGGAAAAAAGAAATTGAAACTTTTTATATTGTGCCAAGTTTTATAAAATAGGTAAATGTATTACTATAGCTACTCTTTAAGTAGGATAAGCCCATATACTCTACATGAAAGTGTTTTAGAAAATAAGTAGAACATTTATTTGTAAGTCTAAATAAAATTACGCATATATTTGTTGCAAAACTGCTTAAATATAGGAAACAGTAAAAGAACATACTTTTAATTTAGGATTTGATAATAGAGATTCCTTGCTCATATTATTGTACCTTGGACTAGGAATCATTATTCTGAACATCATATGAATAGTGGGAAATACAATTTAATTAACATGTTAATTGCCAAATGTCTACAAGTAAGAAAGAATTATACTTTATAAAATTTATTTAGTAGCAAATCTTTTCTGAAATAAGTGTCACTTATTCTGTCATATAATCTTAAATAGAATATATATAAAATATTGAGCTGAAAAGAACCTTCTCCAATCCATTCTACATACAACTTTTTCTCACCTACTGGTTTTTGTTTCTCTTAATTATAAAATTATCAAATTATAAAAAAAGATTTGTCGCCAATTTGGCTTGCTAGTATGAACCTCATTCATTGATAATTTTCTTTAATCCAACAGAGGAGGGGAGGGAATGAAATAAAGGGGTGGATGGGGGGTATTGTATTATTAACCAGATTTTTTCATCACATTATCAGAGTATATGAAAATCTGGTCCATCATCCAAGTAATAATATATTGATTATTACAAATTTAATTTATTATTTTTTGTACTTTCATTAGTTTATAGGTAGCTTCTCTGAAGTCCATTCCCTAACTTGCAAGAAACAAAGTCATTTTAAAGATTAGCAGAAATTATTCTTTTTGTGAAATATTGTATGTTAAAATAACATGTGGAACTGAAAGATAAAGTAACAACAAAAGTTAACAAAAAAAACAACAAATTTTATTAATAGCAAATAATTAAGACTTGTTTATGCTAAAATATAAAAAAAATTGTTTATTTCATGTTCATTTCTAAGTACTTTCATTATTTTTATTGTTTCAATGAGTCCATTGTATTGCATTTTTTATCTGTTTTAATTCTTTACAGGCTTTATATACCAACTAGTGGCATTTCCACTAGCCTCTAGGAACCTTTTCCCTACAGGTTATACAGAATTTAAATAGGTTCAGCGGTATCCAAGATCTTAAGCTTCAGACGGACGGACAGAAGGACAGAAAGAAATACGGATTGACAGACAGACATTGTTCTACTTTGTATAGAGGATAATCTTGTGATTTGGCAAAAGATTATTTAAAAAATTACTTTAAGTGTACCTGTCAATCTGTCAATCAAAATATGGTTAGAAAAACGGTATTAGGTGACTATTTTGGCAAAAATTGTACAACTATATTCAGAAAAAAGAAAGCAATTCAATATTTTGAATTAGTTCTCTATACCATTAGGAAAAGAATGTACGTCAAATCTGTAAAAATACTTAAACACTTAAAAATATTTGCTATTTAAAAAAAAATATATGTTATGTCTTTTAGCGGTAACATTATAAGAAATCCTTTCTCTAATCTTTTACATCAAATAAAACTTTTAATTATAAGAATGAGAGGGTTATCTGGTGATAAGGGAATACGAACATGAAAAAAAAATTCATTTTATTTACTTTCTTCAAAAAGTGGAACACATGTAATGCCCACAACAGAAAACAACAGCTGCCATCATGTAAAGAACATGTCGTTGCCAGCGCCCAAAAATTAGTTATCCGCAAATATTGCAGCTAAAAGTTGATACCTAGTTATATAAGATTTAAAGCTACAGACGTCAGAAAGTCAAACAGCGTTAAAAAAAATTAAGGTTAAAAAATCCAATATAAGTTTCAACGATATTACCGATCAGGGGCAAAGCATGACACTGTAACTTCAGGTCCAAGAACCAAGGATAAAAGAAGCAATGTATCTTTTTGTTTAATCATCCAATTCTTTAAGTGCACTACCATTGCACATTGGGGCAAATCAACCAAAAAGGGGATTTAATTATTTAGTACCCTTAAAATTCATCTCACAAAAATTTCATTTTATACTTTTTTGTAGGTAATTTAACAACAAACAAATTTGCTTTTATGTTTTTTTTCTGTCATTTGAAAGGAACATGGAGATAAAGGTCATTTTATGAAGGTAGATAGAAAATTACCAGATTAACCCCTCCCGAAAATAGCCCCCCCTTACCCTATCCATTTATCTATCCATCTATCTATCCATATATCTATCCATCTGTCTATTCATCTATCTATCCATCTATCTATCCATCTATCTATCCATCTATCTATCCATCTATCTATCCATCTATCTATCCATCTATCTGTCCATCTATCTATCCATCTCTCTATCCATCTATATATCCATCTATATATCGATCCATCTATCTATCCATCAACTAGTCATCTCTTTATTCATCAACTATAAATTTATCCATCCATCAATCTATCTTTCTATCTATCCATCCATCTATCCATCTGTCTATCCATTTACTTATCCATCTATCTATCCATATATCTATTCATCTACCTATCCATCTATCTATCCATCAACTATCTTGAATTTCGTGTTTAAAATGTCTAATTAGGGGTTTTGGTTATCAGAGCAATATGAGAATTTTTTAGTAGCGCAGCTACCCTATCACTAGCTTTTTGGGCCCTTTAAAGTGTAACTAGGTTAATTGTAGTCCGATTTTAGTGTTCAAAGTGTCAAATTTGGGGTCATGGAATTCATTTCAGTAGGAGGGGAGGGGATGGTGTAAATGGGGGTGGATGGGGATCCTTATTTTAGCAAGCTACAAGTTTCACTTTATTTTTATGTTTAATAAATCCATTATAAATGTGGGCATGATTAACATAAATTTTTATTAACTAATATCTATATTTATAATGATATTATGATTCTTGTTTACTGTTTATATGTATACTAGCGGCTTCGCCCCTAGCCTCTAGGGGATTTGCCCCAAGAGGTAATTAAACAAGGATGACAACATCCATGAAAGAAGCGAAGCTCTGAAATGGAAGGACAAACGAACATTAACACTTGTGAAGTGTCAGAACTGAATATTAATGCATGTCTATACAAAATTGTAATTAAAACTGATTCAATACATGTTACTGTTTAAGGACATACTGACGTTTTTAGGACTTGATTATAGAGATGCTTTGCTTATAACAATAGACGTTATTGAAATAGGAATCAGTATTCAAAAAATCAGATGAATAGGATATTTTTAACATTCAAAACCATTATTTGTTGTCAAAAAAGTAAAAATCAGCTTGTTATAAATGGATGTACGGACTTTCTGGTAACGATTATAGAGTTGCTGTGCTTTCTAAGTCGTACCTAACTGTTGTAGAAATCAGCATGAAAAGTTTGAGATCGATAGGACAATTCTAGCCTGTTTAAGTTAAGTAAAAGAGCTAACTGTACCAGACGTACGGACGGACCGACCCTAATTATAGAAATATGAAAAAATTGAGGGGGATTTTTATTTTTGAAAAAGATCTTTAAACAACCACAGGACCAGTAGAATTCAATAAGTTTAGTGGTTAGCGAGATCTTAAGGGATGGGCGGACAGACAAACTGACATCAAGCTACTTTGTATTATATATTAACACCTAGGGATCTAAGGAACAAAACAATAACCGATTAATATGTACATCCCCAATATTGATACATATTTAATAAATACATATTTAATAAATTATATTACAAAATTATTTGTCTGTAGATGACAATTAGTGGTTGAAAAGTTTTGACACTCATCTTAATGAACCAACCAATAAAAAATCAATTAAATTTCCTGAAGTTCTTATGCTAACGAATATAAAAACGTTATTATAAAACTTTGAAGTTTGGGGACTAGTGTAATTCACAGTCCCCTCCCTTTCTAAATAAAACTGCTGACTTTAAACATGAATACCCTGTAACTACATAATTTAAAAACAAAGCATTACCAATAGACAGACAGATAGACTACTTGCTAATTCAAATTTAGAATGATTATAAGAACCTCACGTTATTTGCATATTAACTTTACCTTTTCGCAGTGAGGTAGGGGACATTGGGCTGTTTATAACACTAGTCCCCAAAGTTTTACAGTTGTGTGTTCAAATGTTTTAACTACTAACTTTAATCTACAAAAGGGTAATTTTGTGTATTATCATTGGGGATGTACAACAATTAATTGACCTTTGCCTTATCCCTTTAGATCCCTGATATTTGTAATAATCTATAGAAACGATTATTTAGTTACATTAAAACATCAAACATAAAGAGGTTAGATTTAGGTTTAGCCCCCCCCCCCCCTCTCCTCTCCATCATTTAGTGCAATAGAACTTGAAAATATTTATTATTAAATTTAATTCTAAGTCAGAATAAATATTTCCCAATATGTCTATGTTTCTGTGTCTTTTATTTATTTGAATTATATCTTAAGTTTTGACTTTAAAAGCGCATTTAAACGCCTTTTCTTACAAGCTTTTCGTGCACCCACGTTCAGAAAACGGGCTAAAAACCCCTACGGGGGCGCGGGGGGGTAAATGAAACCAGTACTGGCGATTAAAATATGTCTTTGGGTAATCAAATATCGTTTTTTTAGCCTGTGGCAACCAGTGAAAACATGTTTCCTCTTACTGTCTTCTTAAATTATGATTAAAAAACAAACAAATAAAAACTAAAATCTTGACTTCAACTAGAATTATTTAGGACTAATTTCTTCAATTTGTGTTTTTTTCTTTTATACTGTCAAAATATATGTAATGCATGACTCATCAGAAGTTATTTTGTCTAATTACGTTAATTCTAAGAGATTTTATAATACTTTTAAAATTGTTGGTGAAACACAAAAAGTATGCCTTTTTCTGTAAGAAAATTTTTGCATTTCTTGACTTCCATGCATTAGAATGCTTACTTAAAAAGCGTATTTTTACGATTCCTTTGAAATCTGATGTACATTGGGTATGATAATACTCATAGAATGTTTAAAACTTGATTTGGGGGTGGTGAATTGTTGCCCCTTGTTGCCCCTATGTGCATTGTATAGAACTCTTAACTGTGTATGTTGATGAGTTGCGCCTGTATAAGTACCAAGGCATTTCACTTACTATACTAATAAAACCATAAACCTGACATGTGTGGTCCAGAAACGAACTAATGTGGTATCCGCCTAGGATAAATGGCAGACACCAGAGTTCAAATGATTACGGCAGTGTGAACAGACGTGGACATCTATACTATAGAGAAGCTACGCTTCTCTAGCAATCACTAAATAATAAACAGAATCTATTCAGTTGTTCCTTTATTGAAGGTCTAAGGATTACTAAAGTTATATACAACAAACAATAGCTACACAGATAGGAATAAATAATCATAAATAAAAGCAACATAATACATATACAATAGTCAGTTTGGGCAATAATGATCCCCCATCCCTGGAAAGGGTGGGGGGAATTAACAATACAGCTTAACCATAATAAGGCTGTCAGAATCAATCATTAATTTTAGGCATAGGGAGGGGGTCGGCAGACCCCTTCCCCAGGACTCGGGGGAGGGCCTTTGGGACACACATTAATCCTGGGCTTATTGTTATGTCACCTCGATTGTATTTTCTTCAATGGATGGTGGGCCCCTCCCTTTCCTCTGGAATAAGGGGTGTATTTGTTGTGCTGGAGGCTTGGGTGGTTAGATTGTTTATCAATGCATTGTTATATTACATCTAGATTCTATTTTTGGCCTTATCACAATACACAACAGATTTGCTTACCAAGCCTGTTCTATTTTTAGTTTTATCACAATACACAACAAATTGTTTACCAATCCTTGCTCATAAATCTATTGTTCAGCCTTCACACTAGGGTGGTAATCCCTACAATGTGATATAATATCTGCTTTTCTAGATGGGTGGCTGCGCTGTAGCCTCTCAGGATACTTGGAGTTGACGTAGTTTCCTCTGCTTGGTACACTACACTCGTATGTTGGCTCGCAGCTCGCAGCTATTTGGCGTGTTTCAGCCTGGCGGCGGCAGGGAATGTCCCGTCCTGCAGCGCCGTATATCTGAATCCAGCTGGTGGCGGCAGGGAATGTCCCGTCCTGCAGCGCCGCTGGTTCGAATCCTTGGCTTGTTTCAGTCTGTCGGCGGCAGGGAATGTCCCTTCCTGCAGCGCCGTGTATCCGAATCCCTCTGGTGGCGGCAGGGAATGTCCCGTCCTGCAGCGCCGCTGGTTCGAATCCTACTATCTCTTGCAGTAAATGTTGGCCTATTTTCAGCCGTTTACACTTACTTGGCCTGTTTCAGCCCGTCCGCAGGCCTGTTTCAGCCCTTGAGTGCTCAATTCTCCGTTAGATGTCGGCGCTTCTCGCGGTTCTCCGTCAAGTTTCGCTGCTCTCCGCAGTCTCTCGTCCGATCTTGCTAGATTTCGCTTCCACAACTGCCGGATGCAGAGTTAGACCTTGCTATCCAGGGTGGGTAATTCAGGTTGCTTGTGTCAGTTTTGCCAGTTTCACTGCTGGGAGTACCTTAGCCTCAGCTGCGCGTCTGCTCTACACTTGTGGTTTGCCGTAATCTCACACAGCTGTCACCAAAAGTTGTGGTATCCGCCTAGGATAAATGGCAGACACCAGAGTTCAAATGATTACGGCAGTGTGAACAGACGTGGACACCTATACTATAGAGAAGCTACGCTTCTCTAGCAATCACTAAATAATAAACAAAATCTATTCAGTTGTTCCTTTATTGAAGGTCTAAGGATTACTAAAGTTATATACAACAAACAATAGCTACACAGATAGGAATAAATAATCATAAATAAAAGCAACATAATACATATACAATAGTCAGTTTGGGCAATAATGATCCCCCATCCCTGGAAAGGGTGGGGGGAATTAACAATACAGCTTAACCATAATAAGGCTGTCAGAATCAATCATTAATTTTAGGCATAGGGAGGGGGTCGGCAGACCCCTTCCCCAGGACTCGGGGGAGGGCCTTTGGCCCTTCCCCGAACCCCGGTCAGGGTTGCCATAGGCATGGCTCATGGTTGCCGAATACCACACTAACACACGTTATCAATAAACTCATTCCACGGTTTTTAGATTGGCTAGGTTAAATACATGTCTGTTACAAGCTAATCTATTCTTTACTTGGTATGCATGAACTCTTAAAATCGAATTACTTAATAATGTTTACTTTCTTATCCCTTTATTATTGAATAACTACGTTTAGAAAAGAAAAGTTATAGAACGTTCAAATGCAGTCTTAAAACGTAGATAATGTTCTATATGTTTCAATAGTGCTTTTTCTCAAAGTGTCTATCGAGCACTGAAAACTTCCCCACCCTTATTTTTAGAAATAAATAAAAATAAATATAAGTAATTTTTCCCTATGACTAATTATTTGATTTAAAATAATTCTTATTTGACGTCAAATGCTTTGTTTTGTTCAAAGTAACAAAATGATCTTTTTTATTTTCTCAAATATTTGTCTTCTAGTAATAAGAAATAGTAAAGGGATTTTGTTAGATAGCGTTACTTTTATATAACTAAGATGTAACTATTGTTGTAATATCAACATAAGTAAAAATGTCATTAGATTGTAGAGTCGATAAAAAGATATAACGTCAGCCAAAGCCACTTTATTCAAGTAATGTAGTCGACTTAATTATATTTTAACACTCTTTATGAAAGCCATATCATCGCAAAACATTTGAAATTGTATTTTGATATAATACCAACGATTTTGTTTGTAAGACTGCTATGTTGTTTAGGTGACTAAAGTTTTTTTTTGTTTCCTATTATATAAAGTATTAAGCTTTTTTTGTCTGTACCGAAGGATCTTACTGACCGCTAAACCGATAGGGTTCTCTTTTACAGTGAAACTTCTTAAAGGTCCAGTGAAGGTTTAGCCATTTTGGGGGGAAGTATTTTTACCCTCCCAATAAAAAAGGAATCCCCAACCCTCAAAAATATTTTTATTTTTCTTTAAAGATCATAAAATAAAAATAAGAGAGTGTCTACTTTTCCACCCCCCCCCCCCCTGCCCCACGTAGCCGCTAGAATAGATTCATAATACCACATTGCATACAAAAGCAACGTCTGCTTTGTATCTGCTTTTTATGCTAAATTACATCCTTACTAAAAGATTTATTCATTATAAAAAACGTATACATATGTGATAAATTATGTCTCTTGCGGCGCTACTTGTGTACATTACAATGTATAAACTTACACTAACACTTATTTTTGTTCAGAACATATTTCCTTACTCGTGTCCTGTTCTAAGAATTGTTGTAAAGTACACCGCTCTAAGGATAAAAAATGAAAGGTTGAAAAGAAATCCATCCCAACAAAAATATTAAACCAGTAAAACAGAGGTATTATCTTAAAAAATTCTAGAAGCATATTTACAATTATCAACACCTCGAACATTAAGAACTAAACTTCCACTTTAAATAACCTAAACAATTTAAATATCAAACAAAACCAGCTGAAATAAGATAAAAATTGAAAACAAATCTTTTTATTAATCTATTAAAAGTGAAAATTTAATTAACATACAATTCTATAGAAAAATTCTAAAAAAACACCAAAGATATGGGGGGGGGGGGATGTGAAAAATCTATTCATATATAGACACTAAAGCCTATTGGAATGACGGCAAATTTAATTTTGATATTATTTAATTTTCCATCCTTTTAGTAAAGAATCATCATCTACTAGGAATTGTGATCATTTATGATTCTATACAATAGAACAAAATAAGTTTATACTCTACCCAGCAGAAATAAATTTTTGAAGTCGAAGCTTTTTTTGCATTTAGTGCCCGCCGCCCGTCCGTTTTAAACGATTAGCTCTGATATTAAATTCAAGCATGTTAACGGACGTTCGTCGACGGTTCCTAAGACTGAAATATCCTAGTTATGGAGTAGCTATGCTGCTAAACAAAATATGATTAGGTTTACCTGGATAACCTCTAGAGGAAGGTCGGGATACAACATTAGGTCTTATTTTAATGTAATCCGAACCAAAATTGCTTGTAAAGTGCATGATCACGCGGCCAAACTTCCCACAAACAACCAACCTTTAGGTTGCATGACCTTTGTCTTAAAGTCCTAGCTGTTCATAGTAATGAGATAATGGGGTTAAGATATTCTCATTACTCCAACTGTAAATGTTGCACACTTGCCATAGCAGAAGAGGGAACTTTTTTAACTTCTTTTGTTATGACGGGCTGTTAGGCCAAGATTTGAACCTATTACCTTCCCGACAACGCGCAGATGCGCTGTGTGTTTTGTCACATTAATTAGTTTCATAAGTAGATTAGGATTTAGTCAACGATATTCTGAGTTAATATCTGCTGGGTGGTACAAATATCTTGCAAAAATGACCATAGAGATACGTGGGTAGAATTAACATTTACAAATAGAGATAACCAAGAGACATAATGCTATAATCAGCCAATAGGAGAATAGTGAAGGTACATTCCAGACCTGTCATTGGTGTAAATATTCTACAGATTTGAGTACGTAAGGGCAAAATTTTTTCATTTCCTACGCATTACTTGTCAGCTATAAATTGTCGCGTTTCTTAGGATAAAGCGTTTTAAAAGCGAAGCTTTCTAAAAGTAGGGTCGGTCCGTCTGTACATCAGTCCGTACGTCCGTCACAGACGAATAGCTTTTTTCGTTAATTTGGGCATGTTAGAATTGTACTATCGATTTCAAACTTTGCATGGTGATTCCATTAGTAGTTAGGTACGATTTAGAAAGCGTAGGAACTCTATAATCATTACAAGAATGTCCGTACGTTCATTTTAAACATGATGATTTTTTAAACTTTTTTAACAACAAATTTTTATGTGATCTAATCATCCGATTGATCTGATTTTTGGTATGTTGATTTCTGGGACAACAAATTATAATGTAATAATCGAAGCAACTCTATAATCAAGTCCTAAAAATGTAAGTATGTCCATAAACATTTATCCTGTATCAAGCAGTTTTTCAACAAATCTACTTACAATTTGCTTCGACTCTTATCCATTTACATTCTGATTATTCAGTTCCGACATTATACAAGTGTTAATGTCCGTTTGTCCTACCGTTTCAGTGCTTCGCTTTTATGGATGTTGTCATCCTTGTTTATGAGTAAATTATATCAAGTAAAATTTCTTCTCTCGTATTATGTGAAGCACATGACAAACCAAATGAAAAAATTATATAGTCAAAAAAATTCATCAGCTATTTCTTGAATAACACAAAAAATAAACAATGGGTTTGTCTGTTAAATATCCCTTTTTAAGTTTGATTAAAAATGGAGTAAGATGGATTGTCTAGATATATTATGTCTTCATTTACATTATTTCCTGTTGTACTGTTTTTCTTCTGGTGACATTCAATTTTGGTCTATATGACAAAAATAAAAGTTTTACTTAAAACTTTTTGGTCAGCTCAATCTTTACTTTAAACTGTTTTTAACCTATTTTTGAATGGGGGGTCAAAAATATACTAGGACACCTATAGAATCAGACTGCAGAGCCAAAATTTGAATTAAGTCCCCAATAAACTTTTTTTGGGGGATTTAAAAATTAATTTTTAGTGTTGCTGTAATCATTTTGACCGAAGCAAAAGCTCTTTTTTTACTTCGAGTAATACTGTGGCTTACAGAACATTTTTATATAATTCACCTTATATTGATACAATAAAAAAACATTACTCTGTTCATTGGAAATAATTTTTTTTTTCCAAAACAATTAATTTCATTGAAAAATCTAACATTTACAATAAAACAAATAATTCTGAAATCTAACCAATAAGAAGTCTTGTTTTATATAATTCTTTACAATTCAAAAAAGAGTGTTTTCATAAAGTGACGTATTTCCAATGTAGTTAAATATTTTTTATTTAATTAAAATGAAAAGAATGAAAACCATACACATAAAAGATACATACTTTTTAAAATTATTTTAAAAGATAAGTTTGAATAATCTTATTTTATAACACATTTGTATATGTGACAAAAATAAATTTGTTGTATTGCATAAACATTTGTTGTCACTTAACCCTTTACAGGCATTTTTTATGTTTTTAAAATAAGTGAGAGAACACAAACATGTTAATGTTAATTCGTTGATATATTATAAAGTATTAACTTTTTAGTGAATTTTTATAGTAAAATCATAAGGCCTAATTTTACTCTATACCAGAATACAATATTTATGAAGCAAAACACTCTAAAAGCTACGAGTTTTACGCAAATAAAAAAAAGACCTTTTGCTTCGGTCAAAATGATCACAGCAACAGTAAAAATTAAAAATTTAAATCCCCTATAAAAAGTTTATTGGGGACTTAATTAAAATTTAGGCTCTGCAGTCTCATTCTACTGGTGTCATAGTATATTTTTTATATACGTTTTAAAAATAGGTTAAAAACAGTTTAAGACCATCTTGACTTGACATGCTTTCGCAAGAAAGTTTAATGTTTTTTCCTCAGTGCCAACAAAACAGTAATAATCTTGAAGTGTTTCATTTTCTTAGCTGTCTATGTAAAATGCAATAATTTAATATAAAAAAGTTTATTAAATTATTTAATCGATTATTATTTATCAATTATTTGTTATGCAGTTTTAGGGAGGTTGCGTGAATATAGAATTAGTGAAGACATATTGCAACACGATTGAAAATAAATTCCAATTATAATAATGAAAACTCTATACATTACTAGCACCACAGAGCCTCGGTTTCCTCTAAGAAAATGATTTAATGGTGGAAGCTCTTTATCCCTTTTTCACAAGGATCTTTAGGGATAAGACAATGGATGATAAATTGATATACATCACTAATTATGATAAACAAGATTATCTCTTTTGTAGATTAAGATCAATGGTTGAAACGTGAGGTCAAACCAATCAAAATGAAGTAAAATTACCCAAAGTTGCTGAGTTAGCAAATAGGATAATACTGTGGGTACTTTTAGAAAATTCTACCCAATGTCCTCCCCCTCCGTTCTTTTTCAATCTCTTTACCCCTTATTCTTGCTAGACCGTGACCTAGATATGTTTGTATACAAATGCATAAGGATTAGAATGGTCCTATTTTATTTTCAGAACTTAAACTTAGTTTTGCAATTTATATCTTGGCTTTTAATTTCATAATTAGGGTTTTATCGATTGAAAATTAGGTAAAAACCTGTTGTGAATCCTAATGAAAAGCTATGTAATTATTGCATTCTTTTTAGAAAAAAATGTAATTGCCAAGTTAAGTTTAACTAGGATGACAACATCCATAAAAGCGAAGCTCTAACATCAGAAGGAAAAACAAACAAACAATAACTCTTGTAGAGTGTCAGAACTTAATGAGAAGAACATTACTTTATAAACAAATTGTACATAGATTTATTGCAAAATGGTGTTAATATATGATGCAGTAAATAACATACTTATATTTTTAGGATTTGATTATAGAAATGCCTCGTTTATAATAATGTGCTTTGTTGTCCTAAGAATCATTATTCCAAAAATCAGATAAATAGGAAAATCAAATCATACAAAAAAATGTTGTCAACATGCTAAAAATAAGCATATCTTAAATGGATTACAGAAATCATCATGCAAAGTTTGAAATCATTAGGATAATTCTAACATGTCTATCTTAAAATATATTTTATAAAAAATGTTGTTAAAAAAAGTTGAATATCATCATGTTTTAAATGGACGTACGGACTTTGGGTAAGAAATGTAGAGTTGCTATGCTTTCTTGTTTGTACCTTACTGTTATAGGAATCATCATGCAAAGTTTAAAATTGACAATTCTAACAAGTATAAATCAATAAAAAGAGCTAACCTTTATGGACATACTGACGGACATACCAATCCTAATTATAGAAAAGCTTTGCTTTTTAAAATACAGACAAAAAAAGGGTTGGTTATCATTAAGCTGTACTTAAATATTGTTTAAGATTACAATCAAAATAACTTGATTTCAGTATTATTGGTTTTTAAATATTGCTTTTAACCAATGCATTACAAAATAATTAATATTTTATTTTGCAATTCATTATTTTCAGTTTAGCTTTCAAAAATCAATTTAAGATCTTATAATAATTTTCTTTGCAATAATTGTGTAATAAAATTCATCAAAAACACTCATGAATTGCTCTTCAAATTTTATAATGTTTAAAGTAATATAAGAAAGTAAATGCATTTAAGTAAGCCTTTTAACATCATTATTCTAATAGTGCATTTTAATACAGTCATTCTCACAAAACTTTTGGGTAAGATTTTAAAAGCTGTGTTATATAGGAACTAGCAGCTATGCCCCCATTGCCTCTAGGGGCCCTTGAGGTGGGAAAGGGGGTCAAGGGGGAGGTTTAAAGTCGACCCCCCTCCACTCTCAATTGTAGTTTCTTCATATTTTTTCAAAGGGCAATTTCTTTTAAATAACTTTATTCCCCTTCCCAAGGATCCTGTGTCTTTAAAAATCAACCAATAGCATCTGGAAATTAAAACAGTCAGGTCGCTATAAAAGAGCGGAGAGCAATTTCTTCATAAAATCACTCCTGAAGTGAGTTGATTCATTACCATTTTTATCAGTCGCTTTGCTAAGGTCATGGAAATTCAGCCTTAAATAAATCATACATAGAGAGGTTTTATGACAGACTTTATAAAAGCAAAGTTGTTTAAAATTTTAAATAAATAATCTCTGCTTTACTTGTCATGATTATGCGGTAACTCCTAGTGGATGAAAATTGAACTTGAAATTTTCAAATCTAATTTTCTCAAAAACGGCTGCATTTTAAATTTTATTGAAAAGTGAAATGAAGTTATCTAACCTAGGGTAATGAAATGCACTATGTCCCAATTTAGGTTCAGACACTATAGTCAAAGCACCTTCATATGCACTGTGTGGGATGATGCCAATAGTTTAACAAGGCCACCCTAATATTCAGTTTCAGTTCATGAAATCGGAATTGGAATATAAAAACGGTTTTGTGCGTTTTATACATATCTATTTATACGTTTTGGCATTATAAAATAAAGAAATAATAAAAAGAGTAAAAAAACGACAGACATATCATTTATTTATTTATTAAAACGACCAGCTACATGAGACAAAATGAAATAAAAATGATTGCTAAAATCGAAATATATCTTCATGCCTTAGAATAGAGTAATTTTTTTTTCAAAAATTGGTTAAACATTATACTAACTTTCATTTTTTTTAAATACTCTTCTATAACCCCAAGGTAATGACTATCCGACCGCAAATACAGTAAAGAAATTTAAATCTATTTTGCTTTACTATTGGAGGATTATTAGATAAAAATGCTTTATAATTTTAGTGACATATGTTATAACAATATCGTTTTTAGTGGTTTATTGACAAAAACATGCTATAAATTAAAAGAGCAAAAATAGTTAAATCTTTTAAAAAGAATATATTTGTTTCATTATTGATGTACGATAGAAAGAACTTCTGTAATTTTTTGGCGGAAAAAGAAGGCGATCTATTTATATATCTTTATATTCCTGAGAACTATTGGTTGTATTACATGTAATATTCGCAAGAGTGGTACGTGCACAGAATATGTCCTTGTGTAGGAAGGAAGAGAGCCGGGGGAGTGGGAATAACTGTACTATAAAAATTTTATTAAGTTGGGGGGAAGGGAAGGTTTAGTGCCGACCCCTTCTTCAGCACAAAGCCCCTTGAGGCTAGTGACGAAGCAAATGGTATTTAAATATTTACAGTGAGGGAGGTTATTGGTCTGTTCATTACACTAGTCCCCAAAATTCTTTATTAATGTTTCCTGATTCGTTGGCTTAACAAATCTGGGAAATTATCAAATTTTGATTGGCTTGTGCATTTAGTTGAGTGTCTAGACGTTTCAACTACTAATTGTAATCTACAGAATGGGTAATTTTCTGTATCATCTTTGGGTATGTACATAATTTATCGGCCATTGTCTTATCCCTTTCGATCCCTGGTCATTTATCATATTTAATTTTGGTACTGTTTTTGCGCTCCTAAATAGTTCTTTGTTTTCATCTGTTAATGTTTTATTTACACAAAAACAAAGCGAAAAATACTTTTAAATCTGCTGACTGCACTATTCCCCTAGCTTCCACGAAGCTCGTCAATCCTTCTTTAATTTTGGTATTATAGTGGAGATATTTATATAAGAGAGCCAATTAACCTTCGAATATAGCAAAAAACTTGGACAGGCTATTTTTAAGATCTTATTGGGCATACAGATTCTTTAATTTTATCCTTACATAAAAGTAACAGGGTATCCGTCTGTCTATGTGTTAGTCTGTGTGTATCAAGGATTTCGCTAACCGTTAAACCGATATGGTTCTCACTCCTTTACAAAGTAGCTTTGCATTGGTCCCGGGAAGGTTTTTAAATATTTAAGGTAAGGGTACCACTAACCCCTCTCCAAAACATGTCTTAATTTTTTAAAACGCCAAAAATGAAAATGTTAATGTTAATTTCTAATTTTCAAATTTAAAGTACAATGCAAAATTATTTTATAAAAACCTAAAGTACTGCGTAGTAAGTTTCTATCAACTACTTGCTCTATTCCATTAAAGCAAAGCTTCAAACAATTAGAGTTTATATGTCATCAATAATTAGCATTTGAATGGTATATTTTAACTTAAACTTTTCATCTGACGATAAATAAAACTATTTTAACATTAAATTAAACAATAGAGAGGAAAGGGGTTAAATAACTGTATATCCCCACCCCTTGGATTCTGTACCGACTTTCAATTTGATCTTAGAATATAAGTCAATAGCGTCAAAAACAATAACCAAACCAAGTCGTTAAAAAAGATTTAAAAGCAATTTGCTAGCAGACGAAAAAGGTCCCCAACATTGGATCCAGGTAATTATCAGTATTAAATTTCTATTATCATACATTTATGTTCTAACAACTAATTGAAATTAATTAATAATTTAAAAACAATTATTAAAATGTTAATTCTTTAGCCAAATATTATTCTAAATAGTTGTTAATTTCTTATTGTTGCGTTTCTTATAACATGATTGTGTTGGCTATTTGATTGTTTAATTGTTTATGTTTTTGCTCAATTAAATTGATAGCAATTTGCATGGTATTTTAATGTATTTTAAGCAAAACCAACAAAAGTAATAAATCTTTGTAAAATTTGAAGACCAATTGTCTAATGAAAAACAATTTGATTTATAAAGCAAGAACGATTATGATAAACAACGGAAACCTTTGCTTTATGTATTTTATAAGCGAAGCTTTTTGATGATTTTTTGGATTTGGTATGTATTGGTTTATTCTATGCTACTTATTAATATAATTATTGTTATTCGTTAAAAAAATCGTCTAATTAATATAAAGGTCTGACTAATTATTCATTTGGTGTTAATCTACTTTGAAAAAAAAGAAGCAAACACCAGGGGTATTATGCAATCAACACCAAACAGACAACCAACCCATTACAATGATTTTGATCTTTCAAGGGCCAAAGCTTTCCTATTTTTACGATCCTGACATAGCAGCAAATGGTACTATTTTCAATATTTATATTGGAATTAACTGAGAGTAGGAGCAATCGCAAAATCTCGACCAAAAGTTATTATCTGGAAAAGAAATCACTATGCCAAATTTTAAAATGATAGGACAATTCCATTATGCTTAACTCAACCATGAGATTTACTGATTTACCGAAGGATTATAAATGTAGAAGGATTGCTTTAAAAAAGGCCTTTAAAGTTTTATAAATATCATGACCCTTGTTCATTGAACTTATGTTTTACAGGCATAAATAAACAGTTAAATAGATATATAAAAAATAATAAATAAAAAAACTTTGTTGAGGAAATTTTACGTCTGCTAGCAAATGGTCTTCTGCTCTTTTGTAGGGACTTGGCTGTGTTAAAAATCCCGACGCTATTGGTTGATCTTAAAAGACCCAATTGAACGTCGGCACTGGGTATTCTGTTATTTTACTCCTTCCTCCTTAATTGTTTTACTCTAATGATCTATGTCTGGCAGTCTGTCTGAAGAATAAAAAACTACCCCCCCCCCCCTTTCAATTTCTAACATATAAACAATTGTTTTAAGGTATTTTCTTGGGGGTAGGGCCAAATCCGCTACTGAATTAAAAATTAGTCAATCAATAATTGTTGCCCAAGATTATTAGGTTCATTTGATAATTACATATATTTGAAAATTGATTTTATGAATATTGGCATCCTTGTCAGATTTGAAATGACAGAGATAAGCTAATATAAGGAGGAGAGATAGGGAAATTGGGAGAAAATAAAAAGATTGCAGTTAAATAGAGAACAACAAGGATGACAACATTCATAAGTAGCGAAGCACAAAAAAAATCATGGATGGGAATACATACTAGTAGATCTAAAGTGTATTTATTAAAATCAAGAATAGATTTATTGGAGAAAATAAACACCAAACCTTGTTTTATTTTGTACTAGCAGCTTCGCCCCTAGCCTCTAGGGGCTTTGCCCCAAGAGGTTTGATCAAACCAATTTTTCGTGTTTTAGATCTAAAAGAAAAATTTAAAAAATAAATTTTCTTGGGGGGGGGGGATTTTTTTGGGGGATGATTATTTTTTTTTTTTGGGGGGGGGTGTAGTCGACCCCACTATTTTAATTTTAGTTTTAAAAAGAAAAAAAAAATTTAGGGGGTGTATTTTTCATTTTTTGGGGGGGTTGGGGGTGTCCAACCCCCTAAGAAAATAGTTATAAACCTTCCCGGGACCTATGAGAAGCTACCCTGTAAAGGAGAACCCGATCGGTTCGGCGGTTAGCGAGATCCTTTGCTACAAACAGACAGACAAACAGACAGACAGACATCGTTCTACTTTGTATTATAGATAGGTAATGATGACGGTCAAAGTAAATTGCATAAAGATGCTCATAACAATGGAAAAAATTATTTGGTGCTTGCTTACATGTGAAGACCGGAGCACCGAAACCCCCCCCCCCCCCCCCCCCCGGCTTAGTTTTGACAAAAATCAAAAATAAGGGGGGGGTAGTTTTTTAATGTCTGGAAAACGGCAAGGAGGAAAAAAGCAAGGCAAGGCAAAGACTTAACCCCCCCCCCCCCTTAATTTTGAAGAAAATCAAAAATAAGGGGGGGGTAGTTTTTTCACTGTACAACACGCCAGAAAGTTGAGTGAGGTAAATCAAGTAAATCCAGTATACCAGAGGGGAAACCTTATAACAGGGATATTCATGTTTTGGGGCATAATTTCCTTATTTATTGACTGATTTTAGTAATTGATGTATCCCTGAACAGGTAGTCTTAAGGAGAATATATCAGAAGTGTTTTCATGGGGACTGTCCTTAAGACTACCTGTTCAGGGATACATCAATTACTAAAATCAGTCAATAAATAAGGAAATTATGCCCCAAAACATGAATATCCCTGTAATAAGGTTTCCCCTCTGGCGTACTGGATTTACTTGATTTACCTCACTCAACTTTCTGGCGTGTTGTACAGTGAAAAAACTACCCCCCCCCCTTATTTTTGATTTTCTTCAAAATTAAGGGGGGGGGTAAGTCTTTGCCTTGCCTTGCTTTTTTCCTCCTTGCCGTTTTCCAGACATTAAAAACTACCCCCCCCCCCTTATTTTTGATTTTTGTCAAAACTAAGCGGGGGGGGGGGGGGCCGGGGGGTTTTCGGTGCTCCAGTCTACCACATGTAAGCAAGTACCAATTATTTTGATACTGATATCCCAAAAATGTTTTAAAATTGGACCAAAAACACCAAAGATATGGGGAAATATGTAAAAACATAGAAAAATAGCCAAAAACCTGCAAAAAGGCAGTCTGACCGTCATGGTTGTTTTCTTTAAACAATATAAAATTTAATTGTGATATCTATAACTGAACAAATTTTGGAAATCGGACCATAAATACCAAAGATATGGGAAAAAAATGTGAAAAATACAAAAATAGACTAAAACCTGCAAGGCAGCCTGACCGTCATAGTTGTTTCTTTAAACGACAGGATATTTCATTTTATACGTATAACTGATAAACCTGCTAAAGAGCGGTCCGACCGCTATCGATGTTTTATAGTTAATTGTGCTCCTTAATAATGGGAATGTTGTCAAAAAGTTTCAGCATTCTTTCTTTTACAGGAGCGGAGAAAATCATGTTTCCCCTATTCTGTCTCAGACGGACAGACGGACGGACGGACCTTTTGAATTATAGAGTAGCTTCGCTACTAAAAAAGAAAATGGGAGGGAAGAAGAGAAAGAGAGAATAAGAAGGCGATGGGGAGTGAAGGAGGGAAAAGGGCGAATTAAAAAGCAAAAAGCGTGATAAATGGGCAATACTTAGAGAATGGGGGAGAGATAATATGATAGAAAGAGAAGAGAGAGAGAGAGAGAGAGAGAGAGAGAGAGAGAGAGAGAGAGAGAGAGAGAGAGAGAGAGAGAGAGAGAGAGAGAGAGAGAGAGAGATAAGCCAACTAAGAAAGCTAAAAGATAAAATTTAGAGTAAATCAAAACCGAAAATATAAAATAGGAAAATACACTTCAAAAAATTATGCAACTCTATTTTGAATCTTAAACAAGAACAATGTAGCGCAGCCATAAAAAAAAACTAAAGTCTTTAGTGAAAAAAAGACAGTATAGTTGGGTATTTTCAGCAAATCAATCAATATGCTATTGTCGTTACATAACTCATTTAATCTAAAACAATTTATAATTAGAGTTATCTCTTAAATTATTTTTAGTAATCTTTTCCGACTTAGCCACTAAAAATTGTAAGTAAAACAGTTTCAAATCATTCTAAAATTATTCCGTCTATCCTAAAAGCACAGTATACGTACGCAGTTTATTTTTTTGTAGTTTTTAAATCACAACAGAATCTATACCAGTGTTTTTCAGTTAGTGAACAGTGGTTTATTATTATAGTATTTTAAAACCCGTCCAACAACTTTATGGTTGTGTTATCAGAGTCGCTTAGATTGCCAAAATTTTAAAGAATATTCCCAAGAGAAACCCAAACATCAAATTTTTACATATATGCAAAAAAAGGGGGGGGGGGACCTTCATTTTTTTTTTTTAAATTATTGGCGATTTTTTACAGTGGGGAGGTGGAGGTATTTTTATAGGAGGATTAGTTTATAGATTATAAATAAGTATAATAAAAGGAGATTTTAGAGGTTAGAGAGATCTTTCAATGCACACATAAGAACATAACGACATCATGTTACATTAGTAAATTGAGATTTATTAAAAATAATTTGACTAAATTGAATTGGCCCTCCTGATATCTGTGCGCACGGAAGTGATGGTTTAACTCTGTGTTTTGTATACTGTGCTTAGCTGCGTGCATGCGCGCATAGTTACAATTCAACCATTACGCGCACAACTTGGAAAATGGTCTAAAAACTAAATTTTGTGAATTTTTATGGTGAAAAATATTAAATTTTGTATACATGATTGTTTATTTTGTTATTGGGTGTGTAACAATTTTTACAATAATGTTTGCACGGGTGAGTTTTTTTAAAGTAGCGAAGCTGCTCTATAATTCAATTGGTCTGTCCGTCAGTCAGTAACGTTCCGGGTAAATTTCTCTACTGTTGTTCAAGATAGACGGCTAATTTTTTGTGTAAAAATAATCTACTCACATGAGCATCTTGTATATAATTTACTTGTTCCGTTGGTCTGTCAGTCGTGCTACACAATATATACATATATTAAAAAGGTTTCGTGATTTTTAATCTTTTAAATTTTTTTGGCTTGCTTTATGACCAATAAATGTCTGCTTTTTAAATGCTTTTTCATGCTTCGCCACTTAGTATTATTTTCATCCTTGTCTGTAATTTATTATAAAATCTAGTTTCTAAAAGCATGTATTTTATTATATAAGCCCCTTTGTTTTGCTGAAAAACCTATTTTAAGGGTTCATTTTTGAGGGTTGTTGACCCACGATTTTTTTTTATAAACTTAATTATAAAACAATACGAATTGTATTTATTAGTAATGCAAAAAATAAATATTGAATGATGAAAAGAACAATAGATCATCATTATGTAAATCGAAAATCATTTTAAGGAAAGTTTAAGCATTTGTTTAATATTGGGTATACATATTACATATATTGCCAATATTTATTTGCTACCTGCTTTCATTCATTTATATCAATTTTTAAAGCGAAGCTTTTGCATAATTAGGGTCAGTCCATACATTCTTCTAGAAGAGATAGCTTTTTTCGTTAATTTAGGCATATTTGATTTGTCCTATTTATATCACACTTTGCATTGTGATACCTGTAGTAGATGTGTACGATTTATTAAGCGTAGAAACTCTATTATCGTCCTTAAAGCTCATAAAAAATACATTAATTTTATGGTATTGCTAACTATTCAGGCTTTCAAAGATAACCATTAATGAATTACCTACCCTAGCTTTCATTTATAGTGATATTTTTATTTCAGAGAATGTTGTGTGATTCTAGTTCTGTAACAATTACAACTAAGTGTGGAAATGTTCAAGGAACCAGGTAAAACTGACAACCGTCAGAACGGCCGCTGATTTGTATTAATTATTGTTTTAGCGGTGAAGTTTAACTCATAGATTAGTTACAGTGTCATTATAGGAACCGGTTCAACCCCATCCCTTATTCTCTTCCCCACTTTCAGATTGTAAGGGTGACGCAAATTTCAGACCCCAGATTTGGCGATTTGAGAAAAAATTTTCTTTATATTATAGCGAATTAGATAATCTAGCAATTATCGCTTTTATCTTATAGAGAAAAATAGTAAATCAAACGGCGAAAACTGAGATCTGAAATTTGCGTCAACCTGCAAATATGACGCAAGACGCATGACCGCTACGATCGTGGCATTATTTTAAACCCAATCGTTTTAGCTGCTCAAACATATTATTGGGTTGTGTCCAGGGAGGGAGGGGACTTTGTATTGAAAAAAATACTGGTAACCGAAGTTTTATAAGCACCTTATTCGTTGGCTTTTGGTACTTGTATTGAATTTTATTTGGTTGGTTCTAAACTAGTAGTGCATAAACTTTTAAACCAATAATTTATTAAGATGTATTTTTCGTTAATTGTGTTATCCCTAGATATCCTTGCTTACTAATAAAGTCTTAGGATTTTAAAAGCAAAACTTTTCTATGATTGGGTCCATACGTCTGTACTTCCGTCCGAACGTAACGTTTAGCTCTTTTTTTAATTTAGGCATGTTGTAATTGTCCTATAGATGTCTTTTGGATGTTGATTCTTAGAACAATTTAGAAAGTGTAAAAACTTTATAATCGTTACCAGAAAGTCCGTAAGTTCCCTAAAAATGTTGATTTTTAACTTTTGTATGATTTAATTACCCTTTTCATCTGATTCTTAGGACAACAAGGTACAATATTTTAAGCGAAGCATCTCTATAATCAAGTCATAAAATTGATTTCATGGATTCGCTTTTATGGATGTTGTCATCCTTGTTTTTCTGTATTAATCAGGGATCTAAAGGTATAAGACAATGGCCGATAAATTGAAGTCCATCCCCAATGATAATACAAAAAAATTCCCTTTCTGTAGATTATAACTAATTGGTTGAAACGTTTGAACAGTCAACCTAATGATTAAACCATTCACTAAAGTCCACAAAGTTGTTAAGGCAAGGAATAAGAAAACGTAAAAACAAACTTTGAGACTTGTATAATTAACAACCAATTTTCCCCTCTCCTCTCTCTCTCTCTCTCTCTCTCTCTCTCTCTCTCTCTCTCTCTCTCTGGTATTTATTCATGATTATGAAACCCCTACACTTTAAATGTACTGTCTATACTTATGTAATTGTTATTATGATATGGATTACAGCTTTTTGATATTTAGAAGTAAAGCTTCTCTTCAAGAGTTCAGTCAGTATGTTGATAATGTTGACGGTACTCCCATGCATTTATATATAAACGCTATATCAACGGCGTTGCTACAAAAGACCTACTCTACAAAAGACCTACTCGTCGGTTCTACAAAAGACCAACGCTTACAAAAGACCTACTCTACAAAAGACCAACGCCTAAAAAAGACCTACTCTACAAAAAATCGTAATGCTAAAAGGTCATGGCCGCCAAGCTCGGCCCCCTGGCCTGCCTAGCCGCGGGCGCTCGGCCCCCTTGCCTATAACCTAACCTAACCTAACTTATATGTAATAATGTATGAATGTTTATCGTACATTAACTTAATTATATTTTAGAATTTCGTTGATTTACAAAAAGTGGTTGGTAGATTTTTTTCAAATTTTAACATTTTTTTAACAATATTTAGGTAAGGTTAGGTTAGGTTATAGGCAAGGGGGCCGAGCGCCCGCGGCTAGGCAGGCCAGGGGGCCGAGCGCTGCAGCCATGTATTGATTATGTATTACTTTAGGTCTTATGTAGGGGTATGTATTTTGTAGAGTAGGTCTTATGTAGGGGTAGGTCTTTTGTAGAGTAGACCTTTTGTAGGGGTAGGTCTTTTGTAGAGTAGGTCTTTTGTAGCAACGCCATATCAACAATGATTGATTGAAATAATGTTCATTTTAATCCCTCCAATTATTTATGTGTATTGCTCCCTTCCTTATTTCCTTGGGCACGAAGTTTTAATTTTTTAATGGTTAAAAATATTATTAATTATCAACCCCGTCCTTACCCTTATATAATTCTTGGCTGAGACAGGCCCTAGGTATATCCCTATCCCCCCCCCCCCCCCCGAAAAAAAAAATTAAATCCTCCAATCCTAGCGGCCACAGGAGCCATAAAAATCAAATGATACCTTTAAATTTGCCTAAAAAATACTAAATCATATTTGCTATGCCTTTTTTGTTTAATTTCTAACCACAAAGAAACATTAAAAATAAGCTTACGAAAGCAATGTTTTGACCCTACAAACGCTCTTGACAGGTATATCTGGCACCAGAAGTACCTGGTACCGGGAGCATCTTCTTGGCAGGTATATCTGGCACCAGAAGTACCTGGTACCTGTAGTATCCTGTTTACAGTTATACCTGGCACCAGAAGTACCTGGTAACTGTAGCATCCTGTTGACAGGTATACCTGGCACCAGAAGTACCTGGTACCTAGAGCATCCTGTTGGTAGGTATACCTGGCACCAGAAGTACCTGTAGAGTCCTGTTGACTTTAACTTGTCTTAAAATTCACATTTTTAAGTGAATTCTAACCAAAGTTTCAGTAAATCTTCGATTTGTATAACGTTTTCCCTTTACTCTAAAACCATTTTAAAAAAACGGCGATTTTGCACAGCTATTTCTACGACTTCGAACAGTATGAAACTTGGAATAGGGCTATATTTTCTGAATATGCCCGTATATTCTTATATAATATCTATATAATTTTTTATATTTCCCAATTGATTTTAATATACTTATGAATATTAATTTGTTCTTGTTGACTATACGTAACTTTTTATAATATGTAATTATTTGTCTCTAGCGTGGCTTAAAATAAGCAAATAAATTTATTAAGAAGCTACAAGTATCAAAAGTCCTTTGTTTTTGAAAGCGAAGCTTTTCTATAATTTGGGTCGCTCCACCCGTACGTCCGTCTATTTGAAACGGATATATCTTTTCCATAATATAGACATTATAAAATTGTCCTATCGATTTCAAACTTTGCTTGATGATTTTTACAACAGTTAGGCACAATTTTTAACTGCGCTTTTATGGATGTTGTCACCCTTGTTATGGTTATGTTAGTCGATCTTTCTTTAAGTTTTTAAACAAATTTGTAGCTGCGCCCCTACATATATTTCTGTTTTAAAAAAAACTATTGTTTGGGTTAGGGAATTTTTTTATAAGTAGAAGGCTGGTTGGTTTTCTACTTTTCCAGACCCCTTCCCTCCAGTCATAGACTCTAAAGCATTTCCTGGATTAATGACTAAAAATCACTGAAGCTGTAGTCCGATTAACGAGATCTTAGCTAACATACATTAATACAGACAGACAGATAGAAAAACGTCCTGTTACCTCAGTATGTAGGATAGTAATATCAATATATTATTGCTATTTTTAAGTAACAATAAGGGTATTAATACACGTTTCTAACCTTATTTTCTACGTTTTTTTTTCATATGCTTAATAGCTATGTATATGGTGTTAAAACAATGCAGATAAAGTACAATTGATCCTATTCTTGGAGGCCTTTAAAAAAAATTCTTATTCCCTTTCAGGAATAAACGCAAATTCTACAAAAAATTGGCAATTACTACAATATACCTGGATCCTAAACATATTCTGTCCCTATCAGAATGGAGGGATTTTAAATAAATTACAAAATCTATTGTGTTAATTTTGTCCATAAAATCTAGAATAACCGGATCAATAAAAAAAATAACGTCATTTTCACAAATATCAAAACATTACGGAAAGCCTTCTTAACAAAGCTATTGTTTTTGGGTCCCAATTTATTTATTTAATTATGTATTATAGACAGTTTTCCAAAGATATCAAAATAAATTTTATAAGCATCGGGGCTAACAAAACTGGTATCAAATAAAATTTCATTATTTTAAATTAAATATTTTTTGAAAAATTTTTGTAATCCGATGCTATACATGATTTTTTTAGTATGCCTGAGAACCGGTTCTAATCCAGCAGATATTAATCAGTTTCAAAGCCACACTGGAAATTATTTAATTATTTTACAGTTATTTAGGTGCAGATATTGTCCTCAAATCTCTGATTTTGACATAACGTTTGGAAAACTTTCATATATATATTTTAAAAATAGTAACTTACAGCCATTTTATATAAATGCCATTCACGAACGTACGAACTTAGAGACAATCCATACGTAAATAAGCTTGTGCTTTATTTGCTATATTATTATTAATTTTAACAGTTTTGTATGATTTCAAGCACAAAAGAAGCCTAAAAAGAATCTTAAAGGGTATTAGCTTTCCTCTATTGCGTTAATAGCTAATTATTATTCCATATTTTAGTGTCATTCTAACAGTTTTTATTAAGTTTTCATTGAGAAAAGATAAAACTACATTATTTCTGTTATTATATATTTTTAGGTACTTTTTTATATGGTATACCTATTTCTTAAATGAAATCTTTTACAAGGGATTGATATTAAAATCTTATAATACTTATATTAGAATTGCTCTATCGATTTCAAAGTGTGTTATTAACAGATTCCTGAAACAATAAGAAATAATATTTATATAAAGAGTATCAATTCCTTGAATTATTAAGCACACTGTAACAAGAGCTGCTTCTCTTTTAAATATGTCAATTAATAACCAATTTTATGTTTCAGCAATGTATATTGTATATTTGTGAAAATTCGTTTGTCCTATAGTTTGATTTGTTGAGTTTTTATGTATGTTGTCATCCTTGTTTAGAATGAGATCTGAGGGAGGCCAACAGCCTATTCTCTCCTTCAGAGGAATTCCATATGCAGAGCCTCCTATTGGTGAAAGAAGGTACTAAAATAACTCCTTGAACTAACTGTATGACTGTCTGTATGTCTGTCTGTATGTCTGTGTGTATATTTGTCTGTATGTCTGTCTGTACATCTGTCTGTACATCTGTCTGTATGTCTGTTTGTCTTTCTGTCTTTATGTCTGCCTATATGACTATCTGTATGACTGTCTGTATGTTTGTCTGTATGTCTGTCTATATGTAGTCTGTGTGTCTGTCTATGTGTCTGTATGTGTGTCTATCTGTGTTTCTGTCAATGCTAAAATCTCTGAAATACTTAATTTAATTGTTTTTGTAATTTCATTTTGGACTTATTATTCACCTTTTTGAGTGAATAGATATAATTACTTATTAGCTTGTCTTCAAAAGGTTTCAAGTCATCAATCTATGTTGTATTGCTTATTGATTTTCTATCTGTCTATCTATCTATCTATCTATCTATCTATCTATCTATCTATCTAGATTTAAAAGAACAGTATTATGTGAGTCTTGGTCCGGCCGAGTGGAAGGAAGGAAAGAAGCCAA
Source organism: Acartia tonsa (assembly GCF_053477335.1). NCBI lineage: Eukaryota > Metazoa > Arthropoda > Copepoda > Calanoida > Acartiidae > Acartia > Acartia tonsa. Next base: position 34,895,635 of record NC_137269.1, on the reverse strand, counting down.
GAAATCTCTGCAACCAAATGTCCTCTTCCCTGACCAGTATTTTCTAAGGTTAAATAGTTATTAACCGCATCGTATTGCATACAGCTTTTATTCGGTCCCTCGGGGCTAACAGTTTTAAACTTATATTTTTTTTCATTTTAAGCCTCAGAGTTAACAGCACTGTTATTAATTTTATGATTAAATTTTTTAATTATTCTTGGAAATATGTCTTTATTACGATGGCTGACAACCATTACCAATCAAGAGGATATTAATTTTTACCACGTATCTTTAGTTTAAAACTGTCCGTCTGTCTGCTTAATCTAAATAGCGCACACTGTTACAAGCGAACTATTTATAAAAGACGGATAGGTGGTCAAGCCTTTTTCAAATATTATCTGAGATGCTATTAGACGTGAAATTACAATTCATTTAAATCTATCAAAATTATATTCTTTAAAGTCGTAATACCTGTAACATATCCTTGGGGGCGAGGTGTAGCCTTGGCTCGAGTCCATTCAGCTCCACCTTGGTCCATTCACTACGTATATGAACTGCAGCGAAACGCGTCCAGGCGCCCAAAAAATACCTAAATATTCATATTGAAGTCTACTGTATAAAGTCGTCATACTTAGATCCATATATTATATTTGATAGAGAAACTTAAAAAATATATTAAGTATTGCAAAACTGACCAATAAAGGCTTGAATGTATGGACAATTTTGATATAAATTACTAAATATATTTGCTATACATATAAAAGTAAATTATTCTACCAATAGACCTATTTAATATGACATATTTTTTTTAAAGCGAAGCTTTTCTATAATTATGGTCGGTCCGTCCGTACGTCCGTCTGTAACGGATAGCTTTTTTCGTTAATTTAGGCTTGTTAGAATTGTCCTATCGATTTCAAATTTTGCGTGGTGATTCCTTTAATAGTTAGGTACGATTTAGAAAGCGTAGCAACTCTATAATTTAAATTAATTTAACAAATTTAACAACAAACTTTTATGTGATCTAATCATCCGATTGATCTGATTTTTGGTATATTGATTCCTGGGACAACAAAGTATAATGTAATAAGCGAAGCAACTCTATAATCAAGTCCTTAAAATGTAAGTTTGTCCATAAACATTATCCTGAATCAAGCAGTTTTTCAACAAATTTACTTACAATTTTGCTTTGACTCTTATACATTTATATTAAGATTATTCAGTTCTAACACTATACAAGTGTTAATGTCCGTTTTTCCAACCGTTTCAGTGCTTCGCTTTTATGGATGTTGTCATCCTTGTTTAGCATAGTAACGTATAGAACCTTATTAAAGTGTTACTTTTAAAAGAAAAAATGATTCTGAAACGAGTAAATTAATTAATTTAAATTTAGTGAGGGTAGTGAAGATTGTCTGTATCTGAACGTGTATACTAAAACTACAGGTAAGCTGTAACTGTCCTGGACAAAAGCAGGATAAAAAACGTCAGAGTCAACAATCGCAGGAGTGTTTAAAATATTAAATCAATGAACTATTTAGATTCATATTATGTTAGGTTAAGATATGCAAGAGTTAAGACGTTTCAAAATAGGTGAGGTTCTGTTAAGTGTCCACTAAGACGTTTGTCCACGCCAGCGTTTGTCACTCCTGCGTTTGAGGTTGGACTAGCTAGAACTTTAGCGTAATTTATTTTATACTATATTTCTCTTACTTTATGTATCTGTTATTATTCTATAGGATTATTTGCCTGTTAGTGCAGTTAAATATATTTTCAAATCCCAAAAATGAAATTTTGTCCTTTTACTGTATCCTGTAATTACGCAACTATGCAACAAATTTATATACAATTTTGTTTAGATATGCAAATTGATGATCTGCATTTCTATTTTTGTCCTTCCTTCTGATTCTAGAGCTTCGCTTTTGTGGATGTGGTCATCCTTGATTTATTATCTCTCTTTTGATTCTTACAAAGTTCTCTTAAATACAAAATCACGTATTGACAGAAACTTGAATATAGAGTAGTTGCGCTACCAACCAAAAGAACCGATATTTAGACGAGAATGCGAAGCAGCCGGTGATTGTGTTTCTCCATGGTGGGGCGTTTGTGGTCGGATCCTGCGAATCAATTCTCTATGGTCCTGAGGTGGGTTATATTAGTAGCGGGGCTACTCTACAATTAACTGTTCAGTCCGTCTGTTAGTTCGTTCATTACGCTATAGGGAAAAATACTTTATTAGCTACTTTATAATAACATTTGTCTGTCCGTCAGTCTGTAACGTGAAATATGGGTATAGACATATCTACTGATTAAGATAGACGACTGATTTTTTATTGTGAAGATTTACTTTATCAACGGGCATTCTTTTTAATTAACTAGATAATGCTCTGATAATCATGGAATTTACTTGCTTTCTTTTTGAGATAGACAGCTATTTTTTTTAAATGAAGACTCTAAACACTTTGTTTGTCAGTTTTCCTATAATGCTATTGCAGATCAGATTTTCATTCTTTATAGCTAAAATTTCTCTATTCTTACGGTATATCACGTGAGTGTTATTCTCTAATCAATTGTTGTATTTGCTTGCTAATGCTGCGTTACTTTTAAGACATAATTGTCCTTGTTGATATTAGCAAATTTATTGCTAGCATAAAAAATTATATATATTTACTGAATGTACTATTGTTTTTAAAATCGCGTGCTTTTGAAATTAAGGAAGTTAGTGAAACTCATGTTTAAGAAATTCACAGAGAGAATTATGATAACCGTAATCACGTGATCAATCTACGAATGATAACGTTTACATAAAAGTAACAGGATTTGTGTGTACCAAATGATCTCGCTAACCGCTAAACTGATATGGTTCTTCTTTACAGCGTAGCTTCTCATAGGTCCTGGGAAGTAAAATACAAAAATAAATTTTCACCTATTGCAAAAAAGTTTTTTCCCTTTCCACCAAGTCAATTTTATGTAATGCTTTTTCAACATTTATCCTACGGACCTCTAAAACAATATGGCCTCCGGACAGTTTGTCTGTTTGTTTGTTGCTCTTTTCATTGGGAATATTATGAGAATATATAAGGCGATTTGAATCTCGAAGGCTAAAACCATTGGAATATAATGTTTTCTCGTTCTATACAGTAACTGGGTGTCTATTTATAAAGGCATATTATTATTAAAAAATAAAAACAATCTTGTTTCGAGTGAGCCCTGCAAGTAGCTATACAGTGTGTTTTTTTTTATGAGAACTTTTTTGAAAGCAATTTTACCCCACTTATAGTTATCAGAATTGATTGATTAATGGCTTATTTTCTTCGTTTTTTAATGCAATTAATAGAACATTAAAAAATATTTCTGTTTTTTAATTAAAAAGTACAGTAAAATCTAAAATTCAAAAGAAAAAAATGGATTTTCAGTAGTCGACTTTAGGGGGGCCAGTACTCCCTCTCTGATTGTGATATGACCTGCAAACTTTGATATATTCTAGTACATGTCCCCAATAGTATATGTATCAATTTTTAGCTCTAGATCTAAACTTTGAAGCGTTTTGCAGCCATTCTTGCAAAAGGTAGAAGATTTGAACATAAGAAAAATGCGCTAAAACCATTTTTAGATGTTGACACCTAATTTTTGAATTTTACATTTTACTGTACTTTTTAAATAAAAACTGTAAAAAAAATTTTATGTTCTATTAATTGCATTAAAAAACGAAGAAAATAAGCCATTAATCATTAAATTCTGATAACTATAAGTGGGGTAAAATTGCTTTAAAAAAAGTTCTCATAAAAAAACACATTGTATTTATTTTTTAATGTACCATCCGTACCTTGAATATAAACAATGTACATAAATCGCCCCTTCTTAAAGTATTAAATCACTAAATTAATTCTTAATTTTTAATGATTTATCCCAAAGGTAAAGATTCTCTACAAACCTTTCTGTCGGCCTTCCTGTATTACGTGTAAATTCTTGTAGGTCGACTTGTCTCTGTAGATCATGTGTTTCACGTCCACGTGACATTTACTTACAATGCAAAGTTGATCGAAATCTTGGATTTAAACAAAGCTTTTCTACTTACATTTTTAGGATGTTTCTATTTGCTAGTTGCATAAAATTCATCTTTAAATTATCAAAATTTCTCAAATCTGACATTTTGATAAAAAGTTATAATCTTAAAACGATCCTATTTGATAGATACTTCCAAAAATTACACTTTTTCAACATACTGATTATTTTTGGCTATTTTGAGATAATAAAATTGTAATACATAACATCCAGCATTTTAGGCGCATTTTACAACAAATGAAAATCATATGTTCATACAGACTTCTTAAAATTGTGTTTTTCAGATTCTTTTGCGGGAGGATGTTGTCCTGGTGGGTGTTAACTACAGGTTGGGCATCCTAGGCTGGCTCACTCTGGAGACAGAGCAGGCTCCAGGTACAGAGATAGATAGAACTACAGGCTAGGTATCCCAGGCTGGCACACTCTGGAGACAGAGCAGGCTCCAGATATAGAGATAGATAGATAGAACTACAGGCTAGGCATCCTAGGCTGGCTCACTCTGGAGACAGAGCAGGCTCCAGGTATAGTTATAGATAGAACTACAGGCTAGGTATCCCAGGCTGGCACACTCTGGAGACAGAGCAGGCTCCAGGTATAAATAGATATAACTACAGGCTAGGTATCCTAGGCTGGCTCACTCTGGAGACAGAGCAGGCTCCAGGTATACAGATAGATAGAACTACAGGCTAGGTATCCTAGGCTGGCTCACTCTGGAGACAGAGCAGGCTCCAGGTACAGAGATAGATAGAACTACAGGCTAGGTATCCTAGGCTGGCTCACTCTGGAGACAGAGCAGGCTCCAGGTATAATTAGATAGAACTACAGGCTAGGTATCCTAGGCTGGCTCACTCTGGAGACAGAGCTGGCTCCAGGTATAAATAGATAGAACTACATGCTAGGTATTTTGTTTGTCAACAAGTTTTTGTCAATAAAAGTTTGGAAATATTTTTTGCTTAACTCATCCACATGTAATTAATCATAAAATTTTAGGTAACTTGGGTCTACACGATCAACTTTTGGCACTTCAATGGGTACAGAAAAATATTACAGGTATAAAATATTAAATGTCCTTACATAAAAGTAACACAATGTCTAGATGTCTGTAGTTTAAGATCTTGAAAATCGCTGAAGTGTTATGGTTCTCCTTCAAAGTTAAGTTTCTTATAGGTCCAGAGAAGGTTTCTTACTATTTTGTGGGATGATATCTCCACTCTCCAAAGAGAAAACGGCACTGAAACCCTCTGCCTAGCCCCTCCTTCAATATATTATAGCTTGATATTTCTGGCAAAGGCACTTTTCAGTAGCAATACAAATTGACAGTGAAAGCTCTTCAAATGCGGCACAAAATATTTTAAGGCCACCTATTATTCAATTAGTAACCTTTGCTTAAATAAGCATTGTCATCCTTATTGGTTTTAGCATTTGGCGGAGACCCGTCTCGAGTGACTCTGATGGGAGAAAGTGCTGGTTCTATGTCTGCCCTCTTACATCTGGTATCTCCATATTCTAAAGGATTATTTCACAGGTAATTTTATTTGTGGAGCTTTCCGGTAGAGCACTAATCACAACCCCCGTCCTTATTTTAAAATAAATTTTAAACATGAGGGTAGCCTTACCTCCGTAAGAGGAGCTGCACTCTCTCTCTCTTTGAATAACAAATGTATAATCACACTAGATTATCCCCCCCCCCAAAAAAAAAAAAGCTTTGGGCGTTCTTAATCATGCCTCCTACAGTGTTCTAACTCAAAAGTTGAACACGCCATGTTTAGGGTGATAGCCTTGTCAGGGACGCCGTCCTCTGTGTTCCTGCACCGAGACAGGAGGCCACGCTGTTATGCTCTGGAAGTTGCTAAACACTTGGGATGCAAAACTCTTAATGACATGGACAAGGTGAGATTTAATAGCAAAGGCTTATCACATATAAGATAGCTTTGCCCGTACTTTCGTCCATAATGGATATTTTTTACCTTTGATCAATATCAACCTTGCAAGATGATTTTTATTCATGTGTTATATCACCTGTCAGGAAAACAGCCTAAAACCGTGGTAATAGAAATATCAATAAAAACCGTTCTTATCTTTATTACACAAATTTTATTCTTATATAAAAGTAACAGGATGGCTATCTTTACCGATATGGTTCTCCTTTACAATTTAGGTCCTGGGAAGTTTGATAACTATTCTGGGAGAGGGCACCAAAGAAGAAATAGGCCCTAGAAATCTTAGAAACTCCCCCTCCCCCCAACAAATAAATTTGCCTTTTCTATTAAAAACTAAAATTGAAAGATGCATTTATGGGCGTAGCCACTGGTAGATTATATATTACTAGCGGCTTGGCCCCTAGCCTCTAGGGGCTTTGCCCCAAGAGGTTTGATCAAACCAATTTTTCGTATTTTAGATTTTCTTTTGGGGGGGGGAGGGTAGTCGACCCCACTATTTTAATTTTTTTTTTGGGGGGGGGGGTATTTTTCATATTTTGGAGGGGTTGGGGGTGTCCCACCCCCCAAGAAAATAGTTATAAACCTTCCCGGGACCTATGAGAAGCTACCCTGTAAAAGAGAACCCGATCGGTTCAGCGGTTAGCGAGATCCTTCGCTACAAACAAACAGACAGACAGACAGACAAACATCGTTCTGCTTTGTATTATAGATAATTCTAGGTGCTATTGTATCTGCAATCTTTGAGAGCCAAAGACATACTGAAAGTGTCAACACTGTTTGTTGACTGGGATTATACTCATCCAATGCCGTGGACACCCTGTATTGATATCCACTCCTCAAAACCTTTGGTTCCAAGGTATGTTTTTAAAACTGTAGACAACCTGTAGCTAAAAGACAATGTGAAACCGTGTTTTGAAAAAAAATTCTAGAAGTTTATTAAAGCTGTCAAAACCGTGGATTGTTAAACACTGTTTTGGGGTTTTAGGTAGGTTTTTAAAAATATGATGACACCCTGTAGTAAAAAAACTGATAAATCTTTTATTCCTTGGAATGTTTTGTGAATTATGGACACACTTTGGTTCGAAGGTGGGGTTTAAAAACTATAGAAAACCTGTATTGTTAGCCATTCTAATGCGAAACAGTTGACACCCTGTAGGCTCCAAAAATCGATGGTTCCTTGGTAGGCTAATCTAAGCTATTGATTCATTTGAAAGTTTCAGAATATTAAATATCCTGTTGTGACATAGACGTCCAGGGGGGGGGATAATGGGGCGATTACCCCCCCCCCCCCAAACGATTTTGGGGGTGCCATAGGCACCCCCAAAATTTTTTTTTCATTTTAACCCCCCCATTTAAAATTTACCCCTACCCTGGGGGTGTCGTAGGCACCCCCAACCATTTAGGAGGGGGTATTTACCCCCCCCCCAAATAATTTTGGGGGGGTAAATAACCCCCCCCCCCCCCCAAATAAAAAATCTCTAATAAAAAGCTTGGACGCCCCTGTGTTGTGAGATATATGTTTTCAACTTTTGTTTGATAGACAAGGACGTCCAAGGTTTTTTGAGGAGTGTAAAATGAGAGATCATAAAGGTTCCCGTGGTTAAAATGAAGGAGTTTAATGTTCAGCATAAATCCCACCCCCCACCCCCACAACCCATTGGACGTCTAAGTTCTCAGATATGTTATTTTGTTAGTCTTTAGGGCTAAATTGAAAATTATTTTTAGGGTATTCCAAGAGGCAGTAAGTGAAGGATTTGCTGCAAATGTACCTGTAATTGTTGGTAGCTGCAAAGATGAAGGAAATATTATCAAAAATTGAACATCCCTAACATAAATGTGTGTTTCAAAATTATCCCAGAGGTGGGTTTTCTAAAGATGAAAATATATGTTTGTTTATGTTTCAAAACAATTTCTTGATATTTTCGATATTCGCGGTATTCAATCGTTGTTTGGTTTAGTAACTAAATGTAACAGATTGATTTAAACGCAGACGACAGAAAGAAAATACATAAACAAACAAATAGAAAATGTTTTAGAAAACCCACCTCAGCTATAAACAAATACTCTATCATTTGGTCTTAGCTGTATATCTATACTTTAAACTATTTTCGATGCACTGTAAAAAAAGAGTTTTTGATAATATTATTTTTTTTAAATAGGATTGATTTTAACCTCCAAGTTTTTTAAAGATCCAAACAGGTATTTTTAGTATCATAGGTACTCTATTATTTGTCCATCTGAAACATATCTAATGGGAAAAACGTCATTTTCTTGGCTGTTTTTTAATATAGACAGCCGAATATTTTTTATTTGTCTATGAATTATGATGTTGTCATTCTTAATAAATGTTTAATTTTAGATGGAACCTCTTGAAAAAAGAATGGAAAATTTGGGCTCCTTTAATATTGTTTAACAGGTCAGCTAATAATTTGGTATCTAAAGATAATATCTTATTCTTCTAGACATAAAAAGTTTCTTTTTAAATGTTCAATTTTCAATGCCTCTGAGTGACAATATCTCACTCATCACTCAATAACTCACTCATTTTTACTCGGTACCTCAGATTTTTGTATAAAAATCATGATTTCACACGAAATGCAATGTTGACTAATGTAAAATCTTGTATTTGTAAAAAGGTTTTTTTTTAACATGATGTACAGGACGTACAAAATTTTATGAAAAAATAATTTAAAACATTCAATCTCTGAGTATAAATTATTATAGAAAAAGATTACCCATATGGAATTTTACATATAAGATGGGGAAACCATTTTTGTTCAATTACACTGAGTATGATTACAGGATGTACAAACTTTGATGAACATCAATTTAGCTAAAGTTATTGAAGCAAAATATAAGACAAGCAATCTTTGAGTATATACTATTTTAGAGAAAGGGATGAGTACACGGAGCATGTAAAAACTTTGATTAACATAACTTTTGTTAAAGTTATTGAAGCTAAATTTAAGACAAGCAATCGTTGAGTATATGCTTTTCTAGGGAAAGGGATGCGTACACGGAGCATGTAAAAACTTTGATTAAAATAATTTTAATTAAAGTTATTGAAGCTAAATTCAAGACAAGCAATCATTGAGTATATACTATATTACAGAAAGGGATGCGTACACTTATCATGTAAAAACTTTGAGCAACATCACTTTTTTTAAAGTTATTGAAGCTAAATTTAAGACAAGCAATCGTTGAGTATATACTTTTCCAGAGATAGGGATGCGTACACTTAGCATGTAAAAACTTTGATTAACATAATTTTTGTTAAAGTTATTGAAGCTGAATTTAAGACAAGCAATCTTTGAGTATACACTATTTTAGAGAAAGGGATGAGTACACTGAGCATGATGTACAGGACGTACAAACTTTGAGAGAATATTACTTTGGAGAACAACCAATAGAAGATCTAGACTATTCACATCAAAATATTTTAAAGGTAATATTTTCACAACTATTCTAAGAATTACTTTGTTATTTTATCTAAGTTTTGCTTTTCATATTATTGAAAGGCTGCAGTAAACACTTATATGATTGTTATTTACGTCTTCCAAGTTTAACTTTTTTTAGTTAACCGAAATGTTTTCAATGTCTTGGTTTCTAGCGCCTATGGATGCTGATGTTAATGTTATGGCAAAAAGTGGTCTATCAGGTACAAATATATTTCGAATGGCTACATTTTCTTTTTGGTTTCTAAAAAAGTTTGTCTGCAATTCTGTCATAAAAACTATTCTTAATTGGAATATTTATATACTAGCGGCTATGCCCCTTGATGCCTCTAGGGGCCCTTGAGGGAAAGTCGACCAACCCACTTTCAATTGTACTTAAAAAGAAAGTTTTTAAAAAATAAGAGAGGGAAAATTTATTTCTTGGGGCGATTTCTCTTGGGAGGTTGGTGGTATGTTCCCCAAAAATAGATATAAACGTTCCCAGGAGAAGCTACCCTGTATTGTAAAGGAAAACCATATCGGTTCAGTGGTTAGCGAGATCCTTTGATACAATGTTACTTGATTATAAGGATAGTACCTGCAAGTTTAAATAATCTTTTTTATTATTATTTTAGTGTATAAATTTATCCTTACAGTTCCTCCTAACTTCACTCTGTTTGATCTTTTCAGGTGAGCGTTATTCTAGCAGCGTAGCTACTTAATTAGTTGTCCATTCGTCTTTCTGTCTGTATGTCTTTTTGTGCAAGTATTCTAAGAATCGACGCATGTTAAGACTCTGATGCGAACATAAAATTGCTTGCTTGAAATTTTAGATATTTTAAAAATGATGACGCTATTTACCTACTCATTATATTTACTAAAATAATCACAAGATTTTGTCTTTATTTACAACATTATATTCTACTGTTGTTTTCTAACTATATGGAGATATTTATAATTATCGTCATATAATTTTTAGAATGGCGTAACTTAATAAATAGATAAAATAGATATAGGGCTTTAAATGTTACCCACCCACCCCCCCTCCTCATGGGATTGTTAGGAGCCCCTTAATAATAGGATTAAGCCTTGCAAATTAACTTTTGCAATTACTAAAAAAGTTCATACCATAATACATAAAAACCTTTGTTAAGGATGATTTATGTTTAAAAAAGAACTTTGTGTACTTATAATGCATTCAGTTAAAGATTTATTATAAGTATAGCAACTTCATAATTAAGGTCTTTTCTTCCGTACGTCTTCAAATAAAATATTTCTCTATTCTTACTAAATAATTTTGATAATGTTGTGATTTTAATATTGTCGTCACGTGTCAGTTATAGCAGCAGTAAGTACCAATTTCACTGTCTCTACTATGACGCAGTTAAAAAGGCACGCTACCATGTACGTCGATCCCTTGCCCAAGATTCAGACCAATAATTCAAATCCACTTAATAAGACAAAGGCTTTTCTACTTTGAAATGCAAAGCTTACTACATTTACGGTATGTAGGTTCGTCAGACTGTTCATACGGCGTATTGTACAGCCATGTTATAATTATCCTTACGATTTCAAACTTTTCAAGACTCTTATAATGATACAAAATGTTTAATCTGAGAAGAATAGCAAAACAATAGTCAACAGAATGAAAGCTCTTTTTGTGCCAATAAAAAATGACGTCATACAATATTAATGACCCCAATGATAGGCCAATACACAGACTAAATACCTATGGTAGGCTTCAGTTTTACAGGCACTATAAAAAGCTTCACATAAATCTGTTTTAAAACATCTTTACAAATTAAGGAATTTTCTGAGCATTTGATTCTTTAAAGACATCTAGATATTTATACATGTTTATTTCTCTGACTTGTAAAGCGTCGCTATATTTGCCGTTTTCATCCTTGTTTATTTTATATGTATTATCATTATTTCTTGCATTTCTGCCATATATTATTGTGTACGAATTTTCAGTCTTTTAGTATATTGTTTCCATGAATCATAAGTTCGAAATACGTTTCCATTAGATATCTAAAGACTGAACTACTGCTCAATTTCCGCTGGAAGCAAACCGGCCCTGAAACATTTTTTAATGTTTTTTTTAGTGCTCATTGAAACTCCTTTTTTATGATTTTAATATTTCCAATCCACGGACAACTTTATATTAAACCAAATGATAAATTTATAATCATAATATAATAATTAAACCCTGATTTTTTTTCATTTTTAAAAGCGAAGCTTTTCTATAATTAGGGTCGGTCCGTACGTTCGTCCGTCCGTCACAGATGGATAGCTTTGTTCATTAATTTAGGTATGTTAGAATTGTCTTATCGATTTCAAACTTTGCATGGTGATACATTTAATGGTTAGGTACGATTTAGAAAGCGTAGCAACTCTATAATCATTACATGAATGTCCGTAAGTCCATTTTAAACATGTTGACTTTTTTACTTTTTTAACAACAAATTTTTGTGTGATCTCATCATCCGATTAATTAATGATTTTTGGTATGTTGATTCCGGGGACAACAAAGTATAATGTTATAAGCGAAGCAACTCTATAATCAAGTCCTTAAAAATGTAATTATGTCCATAAACATTATCCTGTATCAAGCAGTTTTTCAACAAATTTACTTACAATTTTGCTTCGACTCTTATACATTTATATTCTGATTATTCAGTTTAGACACTATACAAGTATTAATGTCCGTTTGTCCTACCGTTCCAGTGCTTCGCTTTTATGGATGTTGTCATCCTTGTTTTTTCATTTTTTATCCGTGGAAAATGTCTAATAAGCCTAAACATAAAAGAAACAGGATGTGTATATGTGTATCTATGAATGTTGAGCTCAACCGCTCATCCTATATGCAGGATTTTCGGGAATAGTCCCGTTCGTAACATCGACTCATAAGGGGCGATTCGTCGTATTTTTAAAATGGCTTTTTATAGGTTATTTTAGGTTAGGTTAGGCTATATTGGGTTAGGCGATTGTCCCACAGGGTTAGATAATTGGCCCCGCAGGGTTAGAGCCCCCCGCAGGGGCTAGAAATAGGAGAAAAGCTACTGTGAAAAAAAATAAAGATTCGCCCCATAAGGTGCGATGTCACGAAAGGGACTATACCCGGATTTTCTTTTCAGTGAAGCTTCTTGTGGGTTCAAGGAGGATTCATGACTATTTTATGATTCGTTTGCTTTTCCTATTAAAACAATATTGAAAGAGAAGAGTTGAATTAACCTTCCTTACCTAGAGGGCTCCTAAGAGCTCCTCTATGGGCGTATCCGCTTCTAAATATCTATAATATAAAGTAGCTTGATGTCTGTCCGTCCGTCTGAAGCTTACGATCTCGGTAACCACTGAACCGATCGGATTCTACTCTTCAGGGAATATACCGACTGGTCCTGTGGTGGTTTCAGGCTATTTTCAGACACCCCCCCCCCCCAAAAAAAAAAAAAACCAAAAATCAACCCCCCCCCCCATTTTATCTTTTTTGCAGAAGTTTCCTTGGTCCTTTTTTTGTAGAAGATTTCCTTGGTCCCTTTTATTTTTATTTTTTACGAATTTCACCTTAACTTTTTTTTTATATCACCTCTTATAAAACTAACAAAGACGGATTGGGTATGTCCAAAAGAAGTGCAGCCATTTTTATCTCTTTTTTGTGCTACGCAAAACTTTAATGCAGAAAGCATTAAATTTCAAACTAAAACTGCTCAAAATGGCTTTGAGCATCGGTTTTGATCATTTTCTAAATCACTATGATTTTAACCCAGTCGCAATAGCAAATTTTTATAAAAACATTAACTGCCATTTATTTTATTTTTCAGTATCTCATTCAGGGATTGCAGGATAGGACAATGGGCAATTAATTCAATTTTATAGTTCTAGCTTAATTGTCTTGAAAACCTGATTTATGTGAAAAATTTAGGACTTAAGTGAGGGCAAATTTAATTTAATTTAGAGAATCTAAAGAGATTTTAAAGTACAGAAATTACCGAAATTATATAGAGTTTATCAATTTTAAATCATCTGTAACCAAGATCTTATGGTATATTCATAAAGGTTTCTTGATTTTGTGGGCAATGCTTCATAGTAATTACTATTTTTTATTTCCCACCCATGTATTATCAAAGCAACTAAACTCATATTTCAACTGTTTAGAAACCTAAAAGGATTTTTAAGGCTTGGAGCTTATTTAAAACAAGGATGACAACATCCATAAAAGCGAAGCACTGAAAAGGTAGGACAAACGGACATTAACACTTGTATAGTGTCAGAACTGAATAATCATAATATAAATGTATAAGCAAAATTGTAAGCAAATTTGTTGAAAAAAACTGCTTGATTCAGGATAATGTTTATGGACATACTTACATTTTTAGGACTTGATTATAGAGTTGCTTCGCTAATTACATTACACTTTGTTGTCCCAGGAATCAATATACCAAAAATCAGATTAATCAGATGATTAGTTCACATAAAAATTTGTTGTTAAAAAAGTAAAAAATCAATGGATGTACGGACATTTTGGTAATGATTATAGAGCTGCTACGCTTTCTAAATCGTACCTTACTACTAAAGGAATCACCATGCAAAATTTGAAATCGATAGGACAATTCTAACATGCCTAAATTAATGAAAAAAGCTATCCGCTATGGACAGACGGACCGACCATAATTATAGAAAAGCTTCGCTTTTAAAAATGGTGTTTAGCTTATTGTTTTTAGCCTAGTACAGAGGCGTGCAAAAAGAGATGTATCCAACCACCTTAATTTTGCCAGGAGGTTTGATACACCCCATAAGGGTCTTACCCCTTGATACTACCTACCTTCCATGATTCATCCCCCTAATAAAATCAAGGGGGGTGTAAAGTAAAAAAGTAACACCCCAATGACCTTGCAAAAAATCAAGTTCTAATCCCCTGTGAGTGTGTGCAATGTACTTAAAAGTTGTAAGGTACAAATGTTTTCAAGCAGCAACAACGATTATGTAAAGTTATTATTTGCTTCAATTAGGGTTAGGAGAGATATAACATGAGTTGTGCATCAACTTCCACATATTATAAATTTTGTAAAGTATTTTATGTTAGCAAATTAAAGAGGGTTTGTTTAATGATGAGATTGAGGCAAAGGGGGAAAGTAACGTTTTGTTCTGTTGTAATAATATGCCAATGGATGTAGAATATACAATAAGTGTATATTATGACAGGGTAAAAAAAATGTCGTCATTTAGGTAGCTATATCCCCTGTTATTTATTGGTCAGTTCGTTCCTACAGTAAGAGGGGAGGGGATGGAGAGACTATTAATAAAGCCCGCTACAAGTTTCACATGGAAATTTGGTGTAAGATCCCAGAAATAATATATCCATCAATATATATGCAGCTATGGTAATTTAGAACTTAAGTGAAGTAAGAGCACTTAAAAAAATCAAGACATCGTTAATTAACCAAAGTCTATTTTATAATATTAATCCTGACAATCTTGAAACTAATCCTTTTCTTCTTTTGTTATTCATTAAACAATAAAGTCATATAAAACTACTAAAGTAATTATGCTTTGAACATAGTGCTTTTTTGAAAGCGAAACAACTCTGTAATCATTTTTAAATATGTTGATTTTTAAAACTTTTTAGACATCAATTTTATATGATACAATTGTCCAATTTCTGACAACGAGGTATAGTTTTATAAGCAAAACATCTCTTTAATTAAGCTCCAAAAGTGTAAAAAGATCCTGTATTTAACGGAATTTTGCAACAATGTTAAATTTCTTAATTCTTTACCAACTAAAAAGTTATGATTTTTATTTTTATTATTTTTATTTTTATTAGGCTAAATTTGCAAGATGTAGTGAAGATGTTTGTCCAAAGAAATATTTACGGCTACAGCTCTTTAGATAAGGTAAAGTTAAAGTTACATATCTGATAGGTATCGAGTTCGAGTCGTGCCTGCACCACATATGATAAATATGGATGTCGAAAATGATAACAAATACTGCTAGGTCAGACGCAGTACGTTAATATATAAATTAGGGTTGGGCCGGATATCCGTTCTGGCCGGTTATCCGGCTGGATATCCGGCCATTTTCAATATCCGGACGGATACCGGATATTAAAACTATCCGGTTTCATGATATCTGGCTGATTGTTGACGCCGGATATCCGGTTATCCGGCCGGATATACGGTAAATTGCCGGATATCGAACGTTGACCAGATATCCGGCCGGAACCGGATATCCGGCATTAGAAATAAGCCGGATATCCGGTATCCGGCCAAAAAAGTATCCGGCCCAACCCTAATATAAATTGAAAGGATTTAATACTCTGAGATAAACAAATTGGTGGTTGTCTGACAAAAATTTTTAATATGAAAAGGGCGTTATTATGGTTGTTACTTTAATTGTAAAATATCTTTAAATTAAAATTGGCATAGATCATAAAAGAGATTATATTATACATATATACATTCTCTACATTAGATTTTTTCTTGGGAGGGAGTTGACATGACAATTAAAAGTAATCTACATCACTCATTTTTTAAGCTGAATTACCAAAGACAAAATTTCCCGCAATTCAATTAGAGTGAAGATTAGTTTATTGTCCTAAGCAATGATCCCTTTTTAAATTTTAGGTCTTTGGAGTTTCTCACTCGGATGATATTTTGTAAGTTTTTTATCATGCAGCAAAGCTACTCTAAAATAAACCTTAAACCGTTTATATGTCCGTCTGTATTATAATTATAGAATCTTCCATTTAGAATATTCATATGTATGTAAGTATGTTTGTATAAACCGTGCAATCTCGTGGTTTGTTGTTAAAACCGCCGGGTTTTTTTTATATTGCAACTGAAAGACATATTAATCTACTCTTAACTTCTTAAGCTAGTCAATTGAAAAATTTTTACCGTTATACATATAATTAGATTATTATTCATCATAGAATACAGAATCTCTAGAT
The DNA here is from genome assembly GCF_053477335.1 of Acartia tonsa. Classification (NCBI taxonomy): domain Eukaryota; kingdom Metazoa; phylum Arthropoda; class Copepoda; order Calanoida; family Acartiidae; genus Acartia; species Acartia tonsa. Next base: position 34,879,274 of record NC_137269.1, on the reverse strand, counting down.
AATAGGGGTGCATTATAAAGGGAAAGTCCATCATACCTTTTTGGCACGAATATTGTACTATTAAACCTTTAAAATTCAGATACATGTTTCCAATGGCGATTCCTGGTTTTCCTCCCTGCATAGTAACGCCCCTACAAAAACTTACTCAAAAACGATTGTTAGGTAAGGTTTTCATAATAAAATAAGTATTACGACGACAAATAGTAGCGTAATTTATAGAAATGTGCAAAAAAGCTTTTTGAAATAAGAAAAAATTTAGGCAAACACGACAAATTAAAAAAAAATAGTTTTATAAAAACAGTGGCGGGCTCAGCAATTCATCGTGGGGGTGTTAGACCATTATGGGGGTGAAAAAAAAGGAGACACACCCATACCGTACAAATCCTATTACAAAGTTGCTTCGCTGCATAACTAACATTAAACCAAATCCTTAAAAATTTACTTTAGGAGTGTTAAATAAGCCTTCATGTCTATGTAAGGCCAATAAAACCCTAACCTAGAGGCTAGTTTATAAGTTTTTGCCTAATATTATTATCAGGGCTCGGCAGCCATGCCTCAGCCGCACATAAGCCTCAAAGTTATATGCCCTTTTGTGAGTGAGAATAAATCCTAAAATAGGGATTATCTGTTTAGTAACTGGTTTAGACATCCAGCTGAATTTCAAAGTTAAAAAATTACGATATCACTGAGGCCTATACGTGGCATACGCGCGGCTGCCGAGCCCTGATGATTATATTTTTTAGACATGGTACATTCTTTTTCTGACTTTGGTGTTCCTACAGTACAAGGTAAACGACCCATTCCCCATCCCTTAAAAAAGCTTGTTTTGGAGGTTTTGTAGGGTCTCCACTTTATGCTTGACTCAAAATCTTTATACTAAAGTAACAGGATGTCTGTCTATTTGTTTGTCTGTCTGTTCCGAATTATCTCGCTAACCGCTGAACCGATATGATTCTCTGACGTTATTCTCTTGGGATTTTTTCTTCAATTTTGAAAATTTTGGTACCCACAACCAATATTATAACTATTTTTGGGGAGGACACCATCACCCTTTCAAGAGAAATCGCCGCAAGAAAAAAAAATCTATTAAAAACTAAAATTAGAAATTGGGTGTGGTCAAATCCACCCCCCCCCCCCCAAAAAAAAAAAATACTTTCTATACAAATGAGCATCCAGTATGTAATTTGCTTTGTCAGTCAAGCACGTAAATATTGAAAATGTATGAATACAAAAGAAAGGTTTCGTGAATTTTTGTTCAAAAAATAATGTTGGATATTAACGAATGCTCTTTAAATGCCCTCGTCTGTTCCGAATTACCATCCATGTTTTTCTTGTGCTTTCATGGATGTTGTTATCCTTGTTTTAAATGTTAGGAAGTGAGTGGTGCGCAGCTAGAGAGGGAGATACAAGTTATTTTGAATTTGGTCCGCAAGCTCAGATGGTCAGCAATGAACGACTGGAAAAAGAGGTATGAAACATTTAAGGGTTTGGCAGCTATATCCTTACTTACTACCGAGCCATAAAGTCAGGGCTCGACAGTAGCTCGTCTGAAACCTTTAAACTGCAGGGAAATAAACCTTTTAAACTTCTAAAGTCTGTTGGAAGAGTAAACCTAATCCAAACAGGACACTTCTATTTTTTTAATATTCAAAGCATCCAAATAAATATTAATTTGATACTTTGTCGCGTCTAACGCGCGACTGCGCAACCCTGATTTAAATTATTAAACTATTGTTTGTTGATTTTAGCATTAAGAAATACAAATTGATTATTTTAACGCAAGGAAAAAGGCTCATTACTATGGCAACAGAGCACCTCAAATATTTTAATTTTTATTAGTTACTCTGTAATTCAATTCAGTAGAAAAACAAGGATGACAACATCCAAAAAAGCGAAGCTCTGAAACAGTAAGACAAACAAACGTGTTAATACTTGAAGAGTATCAGAACTGAATAATCAGAATATAAATGTATAAAAGTAGAAACAAAATGGTAAGAAAATTTGTTGAAAAACTACGTAAATACAGGATATTGTTTAAGGACATACTTACATTTTGAAGTTTTGATTATAGAGATGCTTCGCTTATAACATTGTGTTTTGTTGTCCTAGGAATCAGTATCCAAAAAATCAGATCAATTGGATAATCTTATCACATAATTATTTGTTGTTAAAAAGTTAAAAATTAACATGTTTAAAATGGACGTACGGACATTCTGGTAACGGTTATAAAGTTGCTACGCTTTCTAAATCGTACCTAACTACTACAGGAATCACCATGCAAAGTTTGGAATCGATGCGATAATTCTAACCTATTTAAATTAAAGAAAAGAGCTATCTGTTTGTGACGGACGAACGTACGGACGGACCAACCCTAATTATAGAATAAATAGATAAGCTGCGCTTTTAATAATGTAACCAATTATTTTTAAGCTGGACCTATGGAGAGAAATAAAGGAGAGACAATTGGAGAGAAAACGAGAACAAGAAAAACCATCGGAAAAACCTTTCTCAGCTCTTCACAACAAAATAGCACTCCACAGAGTCAGATTATAACCTTTTTTTGTCGTTCAGATGCTGCTATATGATTAGAGTATGTCTATCTGTCCATCCGTCAGATTTTAAATTTAAAAAAATGGATGTAATGAAAATTTTACATTAAGTAATTTACTGATATTACCTGCAAAATTTATAAAAAATCAGTTTTATTTTCATTTGACTTCCCCTAAAAATATTTTTGTTAATTAAAAGTAGTATCTTATTTCAGCTGCGCTACTTATGTCTTATGAGCACAATTATCCTGCTTTCATCAAAACATTTATAATCATTATACTTTAATAATATTGTAAATAATATGTATATAAATAAAAATATAAAATTTATTATTCAATTTAGGAGTTGTTATCTTACATAAATTTATATATTTTAACAATTTGTTAATGACATTAGTGAATGGTCAGGCTTTTTAAATTTTAAAATTTTAGATTCTCGAGAAGATCTCTATTTTGAACTTTATTGGCCACAGTTATCTTAAGCTTGTGATTTTCTTCCATTGCCCTTCTGATGGTTGTCTGGGCGTTGTCGTTGCCACTCCAGGCCCTCCTGGCCACACCGTTGCTCACGTCCCAGTCAAGCATGCGCTGGGCTCGAGACCCGGCGTCGTCTGATCCGTCCAAAACCTAAATAGATAGGGTGTATAATTCAGTGGTGTGTAAAGGGTTTTGACCCCCTCCCTTCTGAATTTGGACTGAAAATTTAAATTGCTTATGCTTGCCTTCCCCTTTTCATCCCCCAATGGTTTCTCATCACAAAAGATCTTAAACTATAATTTAAAATAAAAATATATTTACCAGTCCAAAACCGCCATTAATGACCTCGCCCCAGCCAACTCCGCCGCCGTTATGCAGAGCCACCCAGGTGGCGCCGCGAAAAGAATCGCCGATACAGTTCTGAACCGCCATATCGGCGGTAACCGCTGAACCGTCGTAGACATTGGAGGTCTCACGGAATGGACTGTCCGTTCCACTGAAATAATAAAATAATAACAATTTTATCATTTTAAAGCGAAGCATTTCTATAATTAGATAATAGACTCATTAGACAATCAACTATTTGATTACTCTACCTATGTTTGTAAGTTCTAACTGTGCATAATATTGAATTGAGCCTGTTTATGTGTCAAAACTGTTGACATTTTGTCAGTTTTATGGTATCAACTAAAAGTGGTAGAAACTGACATACCATCAACATAATGCTATTCGGATCATGGAAAGAAAACGAGGTAGCGGGTTTCGTCATATTTTCACAATATCTATTTTCTTATTTCTAGCCCCTGTGGGTCAATCATTAAAATTTACCTAACCTAAAATATCTAAAGCTACTGTGCAAATACGACGAAACCCGCTACTTCGTTTTCTTTACGTGATCCTGATATTCTAATGCCTATATGGCTGAACAATTATGTTGATAAATGTTTCGGTACAACGGCATTTGGCTGGCCGTGTACAAGATCTTTTAGTACAGACGTACTAAACCTGCTACTTCCCACATGAATCAAAACCAGCATAGTTACTAATACAATTTATTGTATGAAAACGGTCATGCTGAAATAAAAAATAACAAAATTAATAATCAAATATTAAAATGTTAAATACATCATAAGAAATAAATCTTGTAAAAGAAAATAAATCTTTTTTATTTGGGAATAATCGTCTTTTCCTTATAAAAGGTTTCGTGATTTCGAATTTATGTTTCAAAATGTATAAAAGAAGTTAGGGTTATTTTTCGCTTATAATTAATCAAAACTAAATGCGAGTTTGTAATTCATAGATAAAATCATCATAGACTACTATTAAAATATTCTAATACAAAAATAAATTAATTACTTGGTCTAATTTTAATGAAAATGAGAAGATTAATTTGCCGTCTTTAAGAAAATCATTCCACTCTATTAAAAATGCTTAAAGAAAGAATTCTTACCGAGGTCATTGAACATGTCAAGCCGGGAAGCACTCAAAGGTATTTTTCAGTATGGATAACACCACATTTTTGACTATACATGGTTTTTTATCACACAGATATTCCGCACATCTTGAAAGAAAGATTAAAGATGGCTACGCTAGCTTTGTTTATGTTTGGTTGCGCAAGCGTTGTTTTGAATGCCGTGTTCAATTATGAACTTTTTGAAAATAGGCGCTTTCCAAACTGCCAATAATGATAAGGAAAACAAAAAGGATAAAGGTTCGAGTTCACAAACGCAACATACTATTATACTTCCAATACAATAAAAAAAGACTATTTATAGTCACGCGTCTTACCTGACATCATGATGGTCCCTGCTGATTACAATTGGACCAGATATTTCTCCATAGCTGATGGCCTGAGATATAAAAAATATTGGATTGATAATATAATAAAATATGACCTACTTGCCCCTATAATTTTTTTGCTTTTTGAAGAAGTAAATTCCCCCAGCCCATTCAGAATATAGCTAGTAAAAAGCCCTGCGGGTGGTAACAATTTAAACATGTATTCTTTACCTCCTACTCAGTCTCTTTAAAAAAATTCAATCTGCAAAGAGTAAATAAATATTTTTTTATTATTATTTTTTAACATCTTAATTGGAACTGATGATCTATTTAACTAATGAAACAATTTATTCCGTAAATAAACAAATAAGCTGTGTTTCTATCTTTATAAGAGAGAGTGTTTAAAAAACCTTGATACCAATATAATTTTTAGTTGAATGTTCCATCCGTCATTGATGATTACCAACCTGATTAAATCTGAGAGCCAGAGCAACTCTACCACGTTGATCAGAATACAAAATTCTAGCCTACAAATTTGAATTATTTAGAGCAAACCTTGGCTACGTTTAGGGTTGTTCTGTCCGCACGTTCGTCTTTAATGGATACTAAAGGACTGGCGCTAGGTAGCCAGTAGAGATAGAGAGATGAAATTTTGTACATTTAATTATAGGCACCTAAAGTAACTTTTTAGGTCTGCAGAGAGAGAGAGAGAGAGAGATTTATGAAGATTAATTTTGGCATATAAGAATCTATCATCTTATTGATTGTTCTACCCCAATGGTCTAATTCTTAGATTATGTTATCCTTCAATGGAAATGTTATTACTTGGATGTTACACCAAATTTTCATGTTCTCCAATAAAGTGTAACACATACTTAGCTGGCTAAAATGCCCCCTCCCTCCGTGTGTAGATAATAGATAGATAAAATCCAACCTGAGATCCAACCACCATTTTGTGTTTTCCAGCTTCGCGAATCCATTTCATATTATCCTAAAATTGATAAATTCAGAATCAATCCTTTGACCAAATATTTTTTACAGTTTTGTCTTTTTAGGGTATTACTAAAATTTCAGTCCTACAGATTTTCTCTTCCTTTTTTTGTCGGATAATTGGACAGACAAACGTATCCTCATTGCCCAGTAGTTACTAAAAATTATGTCTAAATATTGTTTTAATCTTTTACCTGATACTGTTGTTCAATTTGTTTTGGAATTCCTTCATCAATAATTTTCTGCATCACCTCTTCTGCAAGCTAAAAATAATGTAAAATTTTTTTAAACTTTTCCAGTGGTCATTTCAAAATCCTTTTAATGGGTTTTATAAAAGTTGTTGACAATTAAACTTATAGATTTATGTAAAAGATCTAAGTCTCATATTTTTAGACAAAATAAATAAAAAGTTAACTCTAAAATCGAAATATATCTTTATGTGTAAATTTATTAAAAATAGTTTGTAAAAGGTTGATGCCAAACCTACTTTAAATTCAACCAACAAAATCTATTCAAGGCAAGTATAAAGTTTGCAGAAAAAGTAAATTTTTTTGACTGTAGAAAATGTCACTTACAAAACACGTACAATCATTCTACAACTTTAAAATAATTATAGATATCTATAAATTTAACATTTAAAAATAAAACCAGTGCTGCTTTGCCTCCTACTTTTTCAGCTGTCAATTATCAGTTCTGTTTATTTCTTTTTAAAATACTAGCGGATAAGCCCCTAGATGTCTTTATTGGCACTTTAAATGTTTTTTTATTAATATGTAATTCGTTTAAGTCTCTACGTAAATAATTTTTTTCGATTTTTTTATAATTTCTCTTGGGAGGGTGATGGTACCCTCCCTCGTAATAGTTATAAACCTTCCCGTGACCTATAAAAAGCTACCCTGTTAAGGAGAACCCGATCGGTTCAGCAGTTAGCGAGATCCTTCGGTACAAACATACACACAAACTCACAGACAAACAGACATCCTGTTACTTTATTATAAGGATAGTACGTACCTTGTCCGTTTTTTCCAGGTCTTTGGGGTTTCCAGACGTACAGACCCAGCGGAAAGGTCCAAATCCAAGAGAAAATATATCACCCATTATATCTTGTACATAGCTTGGATACCTAGATAGATGGGATGGATTAAGTAGATGAGATGGCATAGATAGACAGAGTTAGATAGATAGAAAGAAAGATAGATAGATAGATAGATAGACAGAGTTAGATAGATTGAAAGAAAGATAGATAGATAGATAGACAGAGTTAGATAGATAGATAGAAAGATAGATAGATAGATAAATAGATAGATAGATAGATAGATAGATAGATAGATAGATAGATAGATAGATAGATATGTAGATAGATAGATAGATAGATAGATAGATAGATAGATAGATAGCTAGATAGATAGATAGATAGATAGATAGATAGATAGATAGATAGATATATAGATATATGGATAGATAGATAGATAGATAGATAGATAGATAGATAGATAGATAGATAGATAGATAGATAGATAGCTAGATAGATAGATAGATAGATAGATAGATAGATAGATAGATAGATATATAGATATATAGATAGATAGATAGATAGATAGATAGATAGATAGATAGATAGATAGATAGATAGATAGATATATAGATAGATAGATAGATAGATAGATATATAGATAGATGGATGAATGGATGGATGGATGGATGGATGGATGGATGGATGGATGGATGGATGGATGGATGGATGGATGGATGGATGGATGGATGGATGGATGGATGGATGGATGGATGGATGGATGGATGGATGGATGGATGGATGGATGGATGGATGGATGGATGGATGGATAGATAGATAGATAGTGCAGATTTCTTGTTCGTCAGTAAAAGGTATATTACATCGTTTTTTTAGAACTTTCAACTTTTTAAATGGTTAAATAACTGTCGTCGTGGACATTTTAACGAATTGTTTAATTAGTATAAGTGGAATTTTTGCAACCTTAATTATGTTTTTTTTTTAAATCCAAACCTGAATTTTCCACTGTTAGGATCATTATCCCCTGGCCTATTGACATTGGCGCCAGCCCTGCGGGACTCCAACAAGAAAGCGTTTCCATAATCAAAGAAATACATTCCAGCATCTGATAACTAAACAGATAACATCAAAAAATAAGATGAATTAAATCTACAATATTAATTACTGAAAAATCATGTATCAGGTCGTGTTAAAGACAATTTTCTATGGATAATGAAATAAGTATCATTATATTAATTCCAGTTTTGTTAGCACAGGATTTCAGTCCCTCAGGGCCAACAAAACTGGAATAAACATTATAATTTATTTTCATTTTATTATCTGCTAAAAAAAATTGTCTTAAAATAGAATTTCCCTATAAGCTTTGTTCATCAAATCCTATTTTTGTTTTTAAACCATTGGAAAATATTTTGCTTTATTTTCAAAAAATCTTTGCTTCTTTTAGACAAAATCGTCCTTGTTTTATATGTTTACCTTGTTGACAGCAGCTACATGTCTTCTCAGTGACTCCTCAACTTTCTTCTTAAATTCTACAGGATCTCGTTTCAATACTTCTTGAGCTTCATCATAACTAAATGTAATAATATCGTCCTAGTATCCTTGGGGGTTTGTTTGTGGGTTACCTTTTTTTGAGAGGCCAACAAATAGGTACCTTATACGTCCGGGCTTAATAATGATTACATCACTGGAGTTTATATGTTATACTCTGAGTTATGTAATTACTATTAAGAACACTTAACCCCTGGATAAGAAACATTTAGAATTCTTCTTTTTTCGAAAATTAGTTTTTAAAATGTTTTAAACTAATTAAGGGCTGACACTTCCCCCAATCCAGGAGGATTGGGTGGGGCTAACAATCCTTCCCTAGAAAAAACCTGCTCACGTTTAATCCGCACAAAGTAAAGACCAATTTAACTTTGGACTCGGGAACGACGTAGAGGTTGGAAACAACAATATGTTGTTTGGCTGGGAAACCGCTAACGGACCAGTCAGGCGGATGATTCTGAATTCCCGCAGACCACAAAAATTTGCACCTAAATCCTTATGTAAAAGTAATAGGTTGACTGTGAGTCTATCTGGTTGTCAGTGTGTCAGTTTGTACCCAAGGAATCGCTTCGCATAGGTCTTTGGAAGGTTTATAGCTATTTTGGGGAGGGAAAGACTACCATGAAAAATCCTTCAAAGAACCCCTCCCCCTAAAAAAAATGTTTTTAGACTTTTTCTTTTAAAATCTAAAGTTAAAAGTGCCCCTATATTACCCCTAGAGGCATGCATTTATATTAGATTGAAGGTAGAGAAAACAAAAAATCAATTTGGGTAACAAGTATAATCTAAAGAATAATAGCATGATAGTATTTTACCCCAGGGATTAAAAGGAATTAGACAATGTCCAATAAATGAATGTACATTGTACATCCCAAATGGTGATACACAAATTTATTACTTCTGTAGATTTAAATTAGTTGAAACTTTTGAACACTCAATTTAATCAAACAACAAATCAGCATTTACTAAAGTCCCCAAAATTTTGAAGCGAACGAATAAGAAAACTTTATCATAGGACTTTTGGGACTGTAATAAACATCCCATTGTCGCCTCTCTCTGGTGTGTATACCTGTAATGAACAGGATAGTAGCCTCCATTGAAAGGATTATGACAGGAGGTCTGATCAGATCCAAGTTCAGATAACAATTCACCTGAAATTAATTTGTCTTATTTATGACTATTGGCTGCTGAAATACAATGAAGCTAACAATTTCTATTGAGAATATTTGTTATTTTCTTATAAGTGTCAAAATTTGGACGACCGCAATATTTAAAGCTTGAAACATAGCAGAATGTAAATTATATTTTCAATCATAATAATTTTGTATGAGCTATAGAGTTGTCCTTATAATAAACTATATTTTATAATAATTTTATTATTTTACAAGCGTTGATACATATGAATATGATCATCTTTGTAAAAAATTTACCTGTAGATTCTAAATGCTGGACAATCATCTCCCATACATTGACAATATTGCCATGATATCCAATACTCGTTCCTTTCTTGGCCTAAGTAGCATTATATCCTGTCATGTAAAGTACTAAGGTTTTTCTTGTCTGTAGCTTAAGATTTCGATAACTACTGAACCGATTGAGTACTCTTTTTAAAGTTAACTTAGTGTAGTGTCTGTGATGGTTTTATGCCATTTTTTCAGATTTAAGTCTTGGGATGGTTTAAAGTTATTTTCTATCTCCTCTTTGCCTCTTCAAGCACTAGCTAGGGATAAAGTTTATTATACAAAGTAAAAAGATGTTCGTCTGTTTGTTTAGTATTGCAATAATAATTTGGATTTTATCCCACAAAAAAAAACATTATTATGAGAAGAAAAGAAAACTTAAAAGATTTTTGTAACCGTTATGCTCGAGTTTTTGCGGATTTGGCGGCTAAAAACTATGGGAAAAGCAAAATGTATTGTACAGTTATTGTCTTGCATAGGAATAGGATACGTGAATATATTGACAGGGGAAAATTTTTCGTCAATTTAGGTTGCTTATATGGACCTCTTTTTTTGGTCCATTCGTTCATCCACTAAGAAGATTCTGGTTCAACATATAAGTAATTATATAATAAATTGCATTGGTTCTAGAAACTTATTCTTTTATTATGGATGTTGTACATAAAAATGTTGTTAAATTGATTAAAGTATATACACTGATGTATTAATTGGCTGTGTTTTATTTCATGTTATGTTAAGCATTTCAATTTAAAATATTTACTCAAATGTACTAATTGGGTGTGGTTTAATTCATGTTATGTTAAGCATTTCAATGGCAGAACAAAAAACATAAAAGATAAAAATGATAATTTACCTTTTTAGCCAGGATAATGGCGTTCTTCAGATCTTGCAGATTATCAACCATCTCTACAACCCAGCCTTGATCATATCTAGAAAATTATGTTCACAAACAGTGCAGCAATAACAAGAACGATATTTTTGATTTTATAATACTAAAGTATTTAAAGAAATAAGTTGTTCCCATGTCTTTAAAGACTTTTTATTTTATGGGATTGGAAGGTCACCCCTCCCTCACCTTCCAAAACTAAGATCAATTGAGGGAGAAGGGAGGCAAACACACACCCCTTGCTAGCATTATTAAACCCAGAACCACTTTATTATGCAATCTACATTTTCCTGGATATTTTGTCTACGGTAGTCCATAAGTGTACAGCTTAACAGTACATTGTTTCTATTTGTTAAAGCAACATGTATGTTAAAAGAAAAAGATTCTTTTTAAAGTAAAATGCTTATATTTCAATCAAAATCTATATTTTTGTATTTTTTACCGATCCACTTCATTATGCAAATCAAAAGAAAATCAATGGGAAAACGTTTGTTTTGCCCTTTTCTCCACTTTTAAAAACTAATTCTGATAAAATAACAATTTTTTAAGGGATTTATTCATTAATTATAATGAAAAACAGTTTAAGGTAGATTTTAATGATTTTCCTAAATAAGAAATAATTGAAAAAAAGAAATTCTATCCCTATCACTTTAGAGGACAGCTGCCGACCCCCAGTCTTATGGATGAAGCTAAATACATGTTAAAAATAAAAATTAGCATGAAAAGTATACAAAAATGTTTTTTGATGTGTTAAAAAAAATCCATTTTAAAATCTTGATTTTGAGGATGATGGCCTTTAAGATGCTCTTACTGGTGGTGATGGTGAGCTAAATGTTATCAAAGTGCATGCCCATGATGAAAACTTATATATTGAACTATGGTTTAATTTTTGTAGTCAAATCAGCCTCCAGCCAAGCAATATTAAAAAAGAAAAAAATTGCAATTTTAATTACTAAAATTCATAAAGTAAATAATGTAGTTTTTAGATAATGGTTATATTTCATGTCGAGAGGCTCCACTGGAGGCTGCTATGACTACAAAAAATGGTACATAGGTTAATAGACAAGTTGTTGTAATGGTCATGTACTTAGATAACATTTAGCTCACCTTCACCACCAGTAAGAGCATCTTAAAGGCCATCATCCTAAAAATCAAGATTTTAAAATGGATTTTTTTAACACATCAAAAAACATTTTTGTATACTTTTCAGGGTAATTTTTATCTTTAACATGTATTTAGCTTCATCCATAAGACTGGGGGTCGGCAGCTGTCCTCTAAAGTGATAGGGGTAGAATTTCTTTTTTTTCAATTATTTCTTATTTAGAAAAATCATTAAAATCTACATTAAACTGTTTTTCTTTATAATTAATGCATAAATCCCTAAAAAAATTGTTATTTTATCAGAATCATTTTTTAAAAGTTGAGAAAAGTGCAAAACAAACGTTTTCCCATTGATTTTCTTTTGATTTGCATAATGAAGTGGATCGGTAAAAAATAAAAAAATATTGATTTTGATTGAAATATAAGCATTTTACTTTAAAAAGAATCTTTTTCTTTTATCATACGTGTTGCTTTAACAAATAGAAACAATGTACTGTTAAGCTGTACACTTATGGGCTACCGTAGACAAAATATCCAGGAAAATGTAGATTGCATAATGAAGTGGTTCTGGGTTTAATAATGCATAAAAAATTTTTTTCACAATCTATATTATAAAAAGAAAGATATCTTCTGTCTGTTTAGCTTAAGCTTAAGATCTTGGGGACAATACCTAAAGTACCTGTACTAGTTGACCGCTTTTTTCTTAGCGAGTTGAACCTCCCCCCCCCCCCCCCTATCCCTGCCATCAAAGAGTTCTTTTTTAAGAAAGGTGTCCCACCAAACCACAAAAATGAAAATTACCGTTTCTTCAGTGCTTCATAGCTGACCTCGGCAATAACACCAACACATCCACAAATGACTGCAGCCTTAGCTTGCGCGCCTGACATACCACCCAGACCAGCAGTCACAAATACCTTCCCTGAAAAGTAAAATACACCCTCACTTCAAATTTCCTTCAAAGTACCTGTTCCAGAACTCACCCCCCCCCCCCCCCGTAGTTAAACATATAACTAAAATAATGGTAAGAGGAATTTGCTTTCCATGTGTTGTTGATTTACTTTTTTATAGGCTCGGTTGGGTTATGTAGGGTATCCCTGCGCGGTTAGGTTAGGCCAGGGATCGGCAGCCGCGCATAAGCCGCATGTAAGCCTCAGTGAAATCGACATCTTATCACTCTAAAAATCACCTGGATGTCTAAACCTGCATTTTATCAGACAATCCTTCTTTTTTTTGCCCACAAGAGGGTTTAAAAATGAGGCTTATGCGCGGCTGCCGACCCCTGGGTTTGGCCCCGTAGGAATTTGACATAAAGAAAAAATACCACTTGTTTATAACTTATTTCAAAGTGATATAATTAAATGACTAGAAGCACATTACCTGCTAGGTCGTTGGTTCCGAGTTTGAGACGTCCAGCATTCAGTACAGTTAAAGTTGTCCCATGTACAATACCCTAAATATTCATTTAGAAAGCTAGGTAAAATGCCTATCAAGTAAGCTATGTTAATGTGTGTGAGTAATAAATAACGTTTTGGGGGAAACGTGATTTTCTCGGTTCCCATAACAAGTAAAAGGCTGAAACTTCTTGTCAACATTTCCATCAATATGGAGCATATTTAGTACAATACAGCCATGGCGGTCGAACTGCTTTAAGGCAGGTTTTTGGCTACTTTTATATTTTTCAGAATTTCTTCATATCTTTGGTGTTTTTGGTTCGATTTTCAAAATTTTCGAAGTTTAAAATGAAGTTATCCATTGTTGCAAGTGTTCTTTTATGTTCAAATATGAAAGGACAGGTAGCTTTTTGGTTTACTACATATTTTTACTTATTTTTGATGTTTTTGGTCCGTTTTGCAAAGTTTTTGTGGATAAAAGTATAAAATTAAATTTCATTGTTTTGAACATCCAGTATGTTTTTTACTTTGACTGTCAGTCTATCAGTATCATACTGAAATATAAATATTAAAAAATGTGTTAAAAAGGTTTCGTGATATTTTCTCTCTAATAATCTAATATTCTTAATTTGGAAAATTGCTCTTTGAATTCATTGTCCTGATTCTTATATATATTTTTTGTTCTTTGTAACTTATGTTGTCATTTTAGGGTCACTTTAGGCTAAAACCATATCTTACCTGAGGACCAATGTAGCAATAACTACCAGCGGTCATTTGGCCGTACATGGTCACGCCCAGCGCAAACAGACGGTCATAATTCTCTCGGGAAGAATAGTTAGGGATCATCATTCCGTTGGTGATGACTGCACGCGGTGCAGAGGGGGTGGAGGGGAATAACCCCATGGGATGTCCAGAATACATCACAAGAGTTTGGTCGTCTGAAATTGTTTCTTTATTTTTTTAAAGCAAGAAAAATAATGTCCTTTATTAGCATAGCTACTCATTATTTAAATATTGATTAACTTGTCATCTAAATTAAGTCATCACAATATTTTTAAAATGTCAAAAATTACAAATTGAAAATTTCTGCTTCACTATGGGGTCTTTACAATTTTTACTGTTTATTATATTTTTTTGTCAAGGGATTTAATTTTTGGCTTGAAATATATAGGAAGAATTAATTATTATCTGTTGTATTAGAACCGGTACTAGCCATACTGAAAAATTATCAATAGCATTGTATTATATCCAGTGTTGTACAAATATAAAAAAAATTACAATCATAATATTAAAACCAGTTCTTTTTAGCCCGAGCTTTCGGCATCTCAGGGCTAATAAAACTGGTCTTAATCTTGTTGTACATTTCTCTATCCACGGAAAGCTGTTTAAAATACAATGCAATAAATAACTATACCTGTCATATTTGCCAGGTAGTTGAGAACAATCCTGAATTGTGCCCAGTTGGCCAACACCTGGCCATTGCCTCCATATGTCACCAGCTCTTCGGGAAACTGTGCAACACTGTACAAAATTGTGATTGGTCATTTCAAATTTTCATCCCAATTTGTGTTTAAATATTTTTCAATCTTTGTATAAAATTAATAGGATGTGTGTGTGTGTGTGTGTCTTACTGTCTGTCTGTACCAAAGGATATCCCTAACCGATAGACTGATATGGTTCTCTTTTGCAATTATTGTCATAGGTCCTGGGAAGGTTTTTAACTATTTTTGGGGAAGGTATCACTACACTCCCAAGAGAAATTGGCCGTAAAAAAGAAATACCAAAAAATATTTTAAATTGCAGTTAAAGTACCCCCTAGTATATGGACACTTTCAAAATTAATCCTTTTAGTGAAATAATATAGAACCATTAAACTCCTGGATTTAAAGCAGCTTACAGTGCCTAATAAAAATTACGTCATACAATACAAATGACCAATAATAGGCCAGTATACACTTTACCATTGGTCAATTTCAATGTATTCTGGTCATGCCTATCAATGGGGTATTCCTATCCAGTTTTTTGTTTAGGAAAAATATTCATTCCTAAACAAAAAACTGGATAGGAATATCATTCTCATTTAAACAAAACTCATTTTTATGCTAAAATGTGGTTTAATTTTGGTTTTTAATTTTCAGTTTTCTCTCTGAGGTACCTTGTCATTTATTTCCCTGAGGTAATTATGCTTTCTTTTAGTAATTAATAAAAATTCTAAAATCTTCAAAAAAAATTTGAAAATCTTCAAAAAAAATTCAAAAATCTTCTAAAAATATTTTCATATAAATATGACTGTATAGACATGGATACTTCAGTCATGCGAGGCTTGTGGTGCAGAACTGAGATTCTGTTCACTGGTTGCCATGCTCAGGGGAAAAACATGACTACCTCGGTAATAAAAATGACTACCTCAGGGAAATAAATGATACCTCATGGAAATAAATGATACCTCAGGGAAATAAATGACTACCTCAGGGAGAAAAAAAGAATATTTACATCCACTATTTAAGGGGTCGTTTATGTGAGAATGGTTATTTGTATTGAATCGCGTCATTTTTTATTGGGCACTATAATTAAGCTGCTTCCTGTATTTGTGTACCTGGGATCCAGATTGTTGAGAAGCATGTGAATAATGGCTCCAGCCTGGTGAGATCTGGCTGGGATGTCCTGCAGTGGAACAGCATACAGACTTTCGCGGGGCATAAACCTAAAATAAGTTTTGTAAGTAAAAAATTATTTTTAGGCTTGAAATTTAATTAGGTAATAATAACTTTACCCTTCCTTACATGCACCTTTCAATTACTAAAAACGGCAGACAAACATTCAAGAACTTTCAGATAAAAGGACATCAGAAAACTTATTTCATCTGTATATGTAGACACTGCTAATATGTCTCAAAAAAATGTGGACAAATGTTTCATGGTTTGGCCGAATTATTTCGACCTGATTGACGTCATATTAAAAGGGAATTTGACGTCAATCAGGTTACTTCAGGCAAACATTGAACATTTTGTCCAATTGTTGGAGACACTATTAGCTGCTTCGTACCTGTACATATAAATATGGCCGAAATCTCTGAGCTCTTGCGCAAATTCTGGCGCCAATTCCGCGTGACATTCTTGCGGGAAATATCGCAGAGCATTCTCTACAGCAAGACGACATTCATCTGGGGTCAGGTTGTGTACTCTCACTAGTTATATTGTTATGAGTGCATTGCTATTTATATTAGATATTTCTTTAATCACTAGCAAAGCTATTCTTCAATTAAGGAATTTCTGTAATATGATGATTATGCTTTAGCAGTCACATTTGATATTCAGGATATATCTGTAATGGTCTACACCCCACTTAAAGTATGTGTTTTACCCTAGGGCTAACAACCCCTTGCTGGCTAAAATCATAAAAAACCCTCTTGTTGTCTTCATTGTATCTTACTAAAGCTTACACCACGTTTACCCTCCTAAATTTTAGTTATTGGGGGTGTCAAATATTATGAGTAGTAAGTCATAATTCACAATCTCACAGACAAAAACTCTGTGCATATCACTTTAGGTTCTAAAATGTCAATATGGATGAAAGTGGCAAATTAATTAAAATTCAGATTGCACTCATTCCTGGAGCATGGGCAATGTTAGCTGTTCTTTGTCTTGGAGGTGGCAGGGGACTTGTCTGAAGCCCGGAGACAAGGTCTCTTATAGTTTCCTCACTCCTAAAATTAGAGGGTTTCATGAATTCAATCAATATTTAGTATCAGTCATAACATCATACTTTTATGGGTGTAGTGGGTGTCATAAATTGACAAACTTTTTATGTAATCATGTATTGAAACATGTTCAAAATGTATATTAAATTAATTGCATAAAATATCAAAGTCATGATCATTTCTGTGCACACCACTGTTCTAAACAGGTGTAATTGCAAATTTTCTGAATAAATAGGACAGTTTAAGCCTAAGGTAGGAACACAGTAATAGTGTCTGACTGATTATGACGTAACAAAAAAAAATTAGCCAATGAGAGGCCGTTATTGACCAATGGTAAAATTTATAGTGGCCTCTCATTGGCAAATTTTTTTTTTACGTCATAATCAGTCAGACACTATTACTGTGTTCCTAAGGTAGAAGCAAAAGGGAGGGTAAACCAATCCCATTATTGTTTGCTCTACACAAAATCTGAGTGAGAGAGTAAGTCAATGAGTTAAACAGTGTATGAGTGACGTAAAATAAATTACAGAGATGCTTAACACATGAATTTTTTGTTTACTCAGAGAGTCTACACAAAATCTGGATGAGAGAGTAAGTCAATGAGTTAAACAGTGTATGAGTGACGTAAAAAAATTACAGAGATGCTTAACACATGCAATTTTTTGTTTACTCAGAAGTCTACACAAAATCTGAGTGAATGTTAAAGTCAAAGTTAGAAAGTCTCAGATTGAATGAAAACAACAATTTAGAAGATGACCAACAAATGTAAAGTTTTGATTACTCAGATGGTCTACACAAAATCTGAGTGAAAAAAGTAAGTCAATGATGAATTTTGTTTTAGTTAGAGAGTCTACACAAAATCTGAGGGAGATAGTCTCAGAGTCAGACAGTCTATATGTGAGAGAAAACAACAATTACAGAGATGCTTAAAACATGAAAAGTTTTGTTTACTCAGAGAGTCTACACAAAATCTGAGCGAAAGAGTAAGTAATAGTCAAACAGTCTATGCTTGAGGAAAAACAACGTTTAAGAAGATGCTTTTCTCAGAGAGTCTACACCAAATCTGAATGAAAGAGAAGGTCAAAGAGTCAGACAGTCTATGAGTGAGGGAAAAGGACATTTTATAAGATGATTAAAACAAGAAAATTACCTTGATAATCTGTTATTTCAGTTGGTAAAATCATTTTAAAATTTGTTTTACAAGGATAATTACAACAAATATACAATTATATCCAAAAGTAGCATAGCATTTAATAATAAAAAAATTCATATGATTAATGATTTCTAAAGAAGTTATGGTTTTTACTTATCGAGTTAAAATTGCAAAAAGGGTTCAGAAATTTAAAGGAAAAATATCTGATTCATTTTATTCTAATTTGTAAGTAATTTTTAAAAGTCAATTATTTTCTTTGATTCTAATGTGATATTGTGTAGTAATAAATACCGACCTAAGAATAAGAATCAACAGACCGACCTACACGGTTGTGGAGTAGCTTTAATACTCAAAATTTTCTATCAAAAATAAGATAATGATTTTTTTTCCTAAGAATTCTAGAAGTTTCTGTAATTGTCGTCATATTTAAGCTCTGAAAGAAAAATTATTTGAATACTACAGTAATTAGTTCTTTGTGTGTGTTTGTGTGTGTGTGTATGTATGAAGCAATATCTCTAAAATGGTTGGACCTCAAGGTGTACTATTCATATCTTATGATATTAACATACTAGCAGGTTTAAGGATGAGTGCTACCACTCAAATATAAAATAAATAAAATATAAAGACGACAGGAACTATCTTAAAACCTTTGTTTAGCCATTAAATTTATTTCATTAAAAGCAACGTCATATAAACAATATAGTCGTTGGCGAGATCTTCTTACGACGGAGGTACAAACACACTTTTTAAAAACTTTTTATCCCAATTATCACCACTGGAGCACATTTTCCTACTTCCAGATTTAGATTTTTTTGAATTTTTTAATGAAAAAAAAGTTTTGGTAAATAATTCTATTTTCTAGATTAAGTTAAGTAAGGTCCAGCCCAGGTTCTACGAAATACCACAAAATTTCACCCTTTTTACCGGAAAAGTGGTAAAGCTGGTCAAGCTGGTAAAATTTACCAGTTTCGTGGTAAATTTTACCAGCAAAAATTTTAGCCAAAAAATTAGTAAAATTTTACCATTTTTTTTGTAAAATTTGACGAAACAAAAAACCCCGTTTTTTGTGTTTTAAATTAAAAACAGCTCTTCATAATCAGTTGTAGTACTTTAAAATAATGACTTCTATACAATGAAGCCTAAATTTAAAATTTTTTTTTTTTTTTAAATTTTACCACATTTGGAAGTTTTACCAAAAATGTGGTCAATTTTACAACTCTATTTTTCAGGTTAAGTCCGAATTTTCGGACTTAGACAAAAAAACGCAATTTGGTCAATTTTTACCAAAAAGTTGGTAAAATTTGACAAGGTATTTTTTTAGGCTAAGTCCAGATTTTTGGACTCTGACAAAAAAAATGAACTTGGTAAAATTTGACCAACTTTTTGGTAAAAATTGACAAGGTAAATTTTTAGGCTAAGTCCAGATTTTTGGACTTTGACAAAAAAAATGAACTTGGTAAAATTTGACCAACTTTTTGGTAAAAATTGACAAGGTAAATTTTTAGGCTAAGTCCAGATTTTTGGACTTTGACAAAAAAAAAACTTGGTAAAATTTGACCAACTTTTTGGTAAAAATTGACAAGGTAAATTTTTAGGCTAAGTCCAGATTTTTGGACTTTGACAAAAAAAAAACTTGGTAAAATTTGACCAACTTTTTGGTAAAAATTTTTACTTTTTATTGAATTTTTTCGCATAAAAGAAGCTAACTTTTTTTTAAAACCTTGAAAATTATTTCATCATTTCTTTTAAAACATCCTCCCGCATCGTCAAAAATATATCAAATTTAATATTTACTTATTAGAGCTAGCTTCATACGAATTAAAATTAAAAGAAAAAAAATCCAGGTGTGTGTGTACGCAGATGTGCCATGTGCATTTGAATTTATCGATTTTTCATCTTTAATATAAATATAAGCTTTCGTATATTCCCCTGAATGTTTCTAAAAGAAAGACAGAGATTTCGAATTATAGAGTAATTTCGCTACAAAACTTATATTTTTAAGTTTTGAAATTTATGGCACCTCTGTGCGCGCATGCGCACTATTGATAAGCTTATGATTATTTGAATATAGAGTGCCAAAAATAATTATTAGTTTTGATTCAATTTAATCAAATATTTTGAATCAAGAAGTAAATTACTACTCAATTTTCTCTAAATATTTAAATTTGTAGAATTTACAATTTGTTTGGAAGATTTTTTTTAAGCAAGATGTTTAAAAATGTGGCAAAATTGTGGAACAACAATGTTTCATGATTTCTATATTTATGTTGTCTTTGCCAACCGGAAATACCACCGAGATGGGTTTTTAAAAGATGAATGCCACATTTTTTCGGCGTTTTTTAGACATTGATTGATTGAACGTTGACGATAGAATTTCAAACAGAGTATATAACATAAAAGTACTGAATTTTAAATTATTTTTTTAGCAATTTTTCTAATGTCTAACACAGCTCTAAAAAGATGCATTAATTAATATGCAGCAAAAATGGATTGAAGATAATCTTTTTTTTTCTATGAAGGCCGTACCATCAAAAGCGAAATAATTAAATAAATCATTGTATACTCTTTTAGATTTCGCGAATGTCGCGCTTGTTATTCATAGCGTAAAAAATGTCGAAAAAACGCGGCATTATCTTTTAAGAACCCGGCCGGAAATAGATTCATATATGGTTAACAACTATATATATTTAAATTTTTTTTTAATATTGAATGCACTATATTTTTTTATATTCTATCGAATATATTTTATATGTCATTACAAAACTATATTACATTCAATATTAACATTAAAAAAAAATAACATCAATTTAAACTTTCGTAACCCTGTAATTGGTTATTGGCTTCAGAAGTTTAGTTCTACATAAACCACGGTCCATGCTTGAGCTAGCATCACCAGCATGCCTCTGCCTAGGCTTATAATTAGAAAGGCCAGGGTATTATTATTGGTTGAAAAGTTTGTACATTATTATTACAGGTATTGTGTCTTTAAAGGGACTGTGAACGTAAATTTTTCTCATCTTAATATCAAATCTTAACATTATCTCATTCATAATATCTCACAGATAGAGCAAAACGTGCTTTTGTTTGCTTAAAAAACGGCTTTTTCCGACGATTTTTATAAGGTACAGGGAAAGGAAGAAATTTTCCGTATTATATAAAATGTCCATTAAATTGATTTTAAGCGGATGCACTACGTGTTGAGCCATTGTCGCAGTTAATAATAGGATGGGATACAGCTTCCATTATTGAAGCCTCCGCGGGGAGAAAGATGTCCTAAACAGGGATCTAAAGGGATAAGACATTGGCCGATAAATTGATGACACAGAAAAATTACCCCTTCTGTAGAGTAAAATTGAATTGAAACGTTTGAACACTTAACTTAATAACTCAAAATGCAGTTAAAGTCCCCAAAGTTGTTAAGCTAACTAACAAGAAATATTTTTATTATAAAACTTTGGAGACTTCTTTAAGAAACCAGAGAGACAATGAGTTGTTTATTACACTAGTCCCCAAAGTTTTATGATAACGTATTCTTATTTGTTGGCTCAACAACTTTGGAGACTTTGGTGAATTTTTATTAGTTGGTTTATTAAGTTGAGTGATCAAACGTTTCAACCTCTAATTTAAATCTACAGAAGGGGTCATTGTGTGAATGTATATCAATCTATACGGCCATTGTCTTATCCCTTTAGATCCCTAATAATAAACAGCCAATTGTCCCTTTCTCTTTCTCAGAAATCTAATATTAATAGGTAGGTATTTGTAATTTAATGTAATGAAGTTTAATTTTGTGGAAACTGCTCGCCTCGTTTTTGCAATTTGCAGGCCTACTTCATCATTGGTACCAATTACAGTTTACAGTCGTCCAATGGCTCTTGTCCTCCTGATCTACAAAAAAAACTTTGGGTACCAGTGTAATAAACAATCCATTATTTTAGGTTTACCAGAGCCTGACAGGGGGGGAAAGAAGGGGAAGAAGAAAAATAATTCAAAGAAAACTTTGAATTTGCCCATTTTCACAGAGGCCAACGGCAAGGTAATATTTATTCGTCCTATGAAGATTCCCAGGATGATTAGACATACTGTTATAAGTGAAGCATCTCTATAATTAGCTCTTAAATGTAAGTGCGTCCATTTCGTAATTCTGGGATAGAAATGTGTGTTGTCGTTTTATTTTTTTGTGTTTCTCGACTAAATAGATGTTGTCATCCTTGTTTATTACTAGAAGCATTAGTCCGTAAATATGATTTTCTCGGCTGCTATTTAAGATGGAATGCTGAAAATTCTTGACAACATTCCCATCATTAAAGAGCATAAATAAGTATAAAACATCCATGTCGGACAGAATGACTTTTAGCAGGTTTTTGGCTATTTTTATATTTTTTTTCTTCTTGTTTTAGAATGCTGCCGCTCTTTCTGTTCCCCCGGTTACAAAACCTCCTAAACCTCAATTATCAGATAAGGTATAATGTGCACAGGCATTTTAAGGGATAAGACAATGAATGATAAATTAATGAACTTTCCCAATGATGACGAACAAAATTACTTCTTCTTTAGATTTAAAGGGAGAGGTAGGTTTCGGGTAAAATCCGTAAAGGTTATGTGTTATAAGTTAAAAACAGTACCTAGTAAAAATTTATTTAAACTTTTCAATAAGAAATACACATCATATATTTAGTGAATATTATCGTTCTACTACTATTTTTAGCCTTAAAACCAGGGTGTCAGAGCCGTTTAATTTTGATGCGGCTCTGGCTCCGGCTCCGGCTCTGCGGAGCCGTATCTGGAAATACGGCTCCGGCTCCTACCCTAAAATTAATATATAAATTTTTGTTCATTATTGAAATTGATAAAATAAAATAAATACCTAATATAAAATATTTTGCTTTTATCTGATTAAAGCTATATAAAAGTAGAAGGATGTGTGTCTATTTGTTAAGTAACAATAGTTTTTCAGTTTATTATATGGAAATAGACCGTTGCCAAATTATAATATTACTTTAAAAAATCATTTTTAGCTAATCTGGAGCCGGAGCCGTTTTTAACGAAAAATACGGCTCCGGCTCCGAAATACTGCTTAAAACACACACCTTTACGGATTTTACCCGAAATCTACATCTCTCTTACTGGATAAAAAGTTTAGACACTGCTAGTAACCATTCACAATTTAATAAAATTACCCAGATTTTTTATTCCTCGAATAAGATACAATTTACAGTTCCCACCCTCCTTGTATGCTATTAATACTATGCTATCGGGGCTATCGGGTTGTATCTACGTCGTGTCTATGTACCTAATCTTCTTATCGCTGCAACAAATATTTCCAGTCCAGTTTTGGTTCTTGAGGTTCGTAAATGATCCCTGTATCAGTGTATATTCTGCACAAGGTTCATTTTTTCTCCTGCTAAAAAATATTTCATTCTCCCCCCCCCCCCCCCTACTTTTTCCCCCGAAAAGGGAGAAAAATGAAAATAAAATGAATTAGCCTCCTTCCCCCTAAATGCATTTAGTTAATTAAGTTTTCTTCTTAAATACATTACAAATAATAGCTAAATCTATTCTTTATTTTTTCCCCCCACCCCCACATATTATTCATACCCCCCCCCCCCCCTAGCACCCTAGCAGGGGATCACATGCAGAATATACACCCCTGACCTGTTATAGATTGTTACTAGAGACGCCATTATTGTGTATACACTTGTATCATAAATATCAACATTTTTTATCTGTATTATAAGACAATGATGATTCAGAAAACTACCCCTTATGTAAATTAAAATCAACGGTTGAAACGTTTGAACCAATCAAAATTGACCAAGTCCCCAAAGTTGTCAGCCAACGAACGTGAAAACGTTATTACAAGAGTTTGGGGACTAGTGCAATAAACAGCTGATGTCCCCTCTCTCTCTGGTATTGTGTACTTTGGTTAACCCAGTTTTTTTCTTCCATAAAATAGTAATTTTAAAATTCTTGGTTCATTAAAAAAAAAACTTTTTTTTAATGTAATTTGAAAAAAAAGTGATCTAAAATCACTAAAACCATAATATACACTATGGTTGTATCTAATCCCCATACATGAGATCTCTATACCTAGTGACACAATAATAATATGAACTCTGTAATTTCGTCGTATATTATTCCTGTACATGTGAATAATAGAAAAAGATTCCAACATTTTGGCTGGATACCCCCCCCCCCCATATCTATCACAATAAATTAAAACTTTTTTTTATTCTTTTTGGATGAAACCAGGGGTGGCAATCCTAATTATTTTCCAGGGAGGGTGCGGACATTGGGCATTATACTAGTCCTCAAAGTTGTATAATAACGTTTTTAATCTACTTTGGGGACTTTTAATGAATTTTGATTGTTTGGTTCATTAAGTTAAGTGTACAAACGATTAAACCACTTGATGAAATCTGCAGTAATTTTGTGTATCATCAATTTGGATGTACTTCAATTTAATAGCCATCCCTTTCTTAAATTTTACGTTGGTCTGCTTTTTAACAGGTTTTGGGCTATTTTTATATATTTTTTTTAATTATTAAGGAGGTGGCCATCCTGGACAGTTGTCACAGCTACATCCATGATTACCTGAAGATCAGCGGCCCCATGAGCGCGTTCGACGCCAGACTACAGGCAGAAATAAACCAGTTTCCACCAGAGGCAAAGGTATAGTAAAACTGATAAATATCCGCTGGATTAGAACTGGTTCTCAGTCATACTATCCGCATAATATCCGCGGAGAGATGTTTATAATACAATGCGATAACAATTCAGTATAAATCCAGGGATCTAAAGGGATAAGACAATGATCGATAAATAAATTGATGTACAAACCCAATGCTAATACACAAAATTACCCATTCTATAGGACGTACGGACATACATACGATTACGGACCTACTTTAAAGAAGTTGTATCAACTTTTTTTTTATAGCTAGCCGGTCCTTTTTGTAAGTAGTAGATGTAAAATTTTTCATAGAATTCAGATATGCAATCGGTTTTTTTTGTAGACCTCTTATTTTTTAAGTAATTTAAGTTTAAAAAAAAAAAATTAAGTCGATTTTAAGGTACTAAAATGCAACAAAAAAAAGAAAGAAAATGGCCATTATGAACAAAAATAGTAAGATCTTTAATTTGACACCTTACTTTTTCAATTCTGTCAGGTAATTATTGAAAAAAATCGATTTTTTTAAACCCACGAGAATAAAAACTTTGAACTCAATTTTATCATTTCACAAGTAAAAAAATATGGGTTCATATATACCTTTAGAATCAGAAAAATATTACAAATCCATTGTAAGCAAAATTGAAAAAAAAAGTTTACAATATAGTATATAAACTACAATAAAAGGAATTATATGAAAATATCATATTATATTGTACAGGCAACGTCTTAACTTTTGAATTGGGTATAAAAATGGGAAGGGGGTATAGAGGGGGTAAAGAGGGGGTAAAAAAGGGAAGACGATAGTGTTGCCAGAACAAAAAATACAATTGGCCATTTTTATATTTTTTTATTTTTTTACTTTTTTTCAATTTTGCTTACAATGGATTCGTAATATTTTTCTGATTCTAAAGGTATATATGAACCCATGTTTTTTATGTCTGTTTGAGAAAATATTTAGGTCTAAAGTTTTTATTAAACCGAGGTTAAAAAAATAGATTTTTTCAATAATTACTCAACAGAATTTTAAAAGTAAGGTGTCAAATTAAAGATCTTATTATTTTTGTTCTTACTGGCCATTTTCTTCTTTTATTTTGTTGCGTTTTAGTACCTTAAAACCGACTTAATTATTTTTTTAAAAAACTTAAATTACTTAAAAAATAAGAGGTCTACAAAAAAACCGATTGCATATCTGAATTCTATGAAAAATTTTACATCTACTACTTACTAAAAGAACCGGCTAGCCATAAAAAAAAAGTTGATACACCTTCTTTAGAAAACTTTTGCTTCATTGTAAAGGAGAACTGGAAAGCAGTTAATAAGATCTTTCGGCACGGACAGAGTGACATCCTATTACTTTTATATAAGAATACAAACCGCTCCGCCCCTAGCCTCTTCGCGCCATGGGGTATTGGGAAGTCCCCTTCCTTTAAAGAATCGTTCGTTCCTAAATTATGAAAATAAACGCTTATATGTTTTTGTTTACAAAAAGAAAAAGATAAAGAAAAATCGGGGTTCGGGGTGTCCAACGCCCTAAGAAAATAGCTTAAAACCACCACATGACCAGTAGATATATTCACTAGAGTAGAACCCAATCGGTTCAGCGGTTACCAAGATCGTTTTACTTTGTTTTAGAGTTTGATTTGTATTTTTCAGGGAGTAATGAATAAAGTTGGAGGTCTCAAAGCTTTTATACTTTTATGTGAGGTAAGTAGGATTTATTTACATTCCCAACTATGATAAACAAAATTATCCCTTCTATAATAAAAAAATATGGATCATTGATAAAAGACGAATTTCCAACCCACATTTAACATTACCTAAGTACATACATAAATATAGTTATAAACATTCCCTGATCTTATGAGAAGCTAATTGAATAGGAGAACCATACAGATCGATCCAGCGGTTTGTAAGCTCAGCATTGTTAATTTTTAAAACATGCATTTTTAAACTCTCTTTACAAACTAGAATGGAAGAAAATAAAACCAAACAAATCAAATACATATAAGACCGATCTTTATTTATCCATCTTTCTTTATTACTTTAAATATATAATATTTATTTCCATATTTTTATTCTGTTCTTTACTTAGGAATGATAACTTTTTAACCTAACCAAAATATTCAGGGTCTGCTGTATTCCGGGCTGTTCCTGTACCACCTGGCGTCGTATGAGAGCGGCGGCGAGGCGCTGGTGTCCTGCGGCATGTTGGAGTCACTCCTTAAGGTCATACAGTTGGCCAGCAGTGAATTGGAACACATTACTTTTGTTACTAGGTATGTTTTTCATGGTTTGATATACAAGTATTACACTGAAAGCTAGGTAAAAAAACAAGGTTGACATCATCCATAATGTATATCATAGAAATAAAGAAAAATACGCACAATTTATAAAAATAAGTTTCTTTGTCTTTTAAAGCATGACCGACGGACGTAGTAAATTATATACTGGTTTCTCGCCGTCTGTCTTGAAAAGGATCGCATGTTAAAGATTGCATCACATATTGATTTTAATCTTATATTGTATAACACAAACTTTGCTTAAATAAAAATAAAATCCTATAACATAGCCCTATACTATTGAAAATAGTTAAATATAACAAAACATATTATTAATATCAATCTATCTGATTATTTAGGACGTACCCAAGCCTGGTTTGACCTGCCTACCCACGCGGGCTGCCTTGCTAAAATCTTCTAACAACCTATCTCTATTTAGGATGTACCCAAGCCTGGTTTTCACTGCCTACCCCAGCGGGCTGCCTTGCTAAAATCTATGCTCAACTTCTTAAAGAAGGCTATTCAGGAATGGGTTATTAAATGATTTAAGACGAAGTAAAATATTGTTTAAGTTTAAAAAAAGATTGTACTAAAATAATTTACGTTTCTGTAGACACAACGGGAAACATGGTTCTTATGGGATAGGACAAAAGACGAAGTATTGAAATTAAATCAAGATTTACCTAATAAAAATTAGGTACTCAAAGTTTTTGAGTTGACGAATAAGTAAACTTGTTTCTGAAACTTTGGATACCATTATGATATTTACACCATATTTTACCCTCCCTGCCTGGGGTTTAGGTCTAAATTTATCTAATATTAGTACTTGTTTGGGACAGGGATCTAAAGGGACAAGACAATGGCGGATAAATTGATGTACATCAGCAATGATGATACACAAAATTACCCCTTCTGTGGAGTATAATTAGTTGTTGAAAGCTTTAGACACTTAACTTGATTAATCAACCATTCAAAATTCAATAAAAGTCCCTAGAGTTGTTAAAGCAACGAAGAAGAAAATAAAGCTTTGGGGACTAGTGTAATAAACAGTCCACTTCCTTCCTTCATTTAATCCTCCATAACTTAGGACCCCGCGTTCAGCGACTGCATACGCCACGTGTTGGAGGGAAGTTTGCCCAACAGTTTGAAGCATATATTCAGTAAAGCCGAGTACTATGGCCCCAGCCTGTTCTTGTTAGCCATGGATGTTGTTACTGCTTATGTTTTCCAGGTAAGCTTTCCCTTTATTTTTTCTCGTTCTGCGTTTTCAAAGATGTTTAGTTAGATAAGTTTGCTGATTTTTTTGCCACGTGTCAAGATGCCTGTAGGAAATGAATGAGGGGGGAGAGGGGGAGTCGAACCTACACACTTTTATTTTTGCTTTCAAAAGAAAATTTTAGGTGTGAGAGTAAGGGGGGGGGGGGAAGTTCTGACACATTTGCGTAAACAGCGAGTATAGGCTTTATCTTTGGGACGGACGGACAGACAGACAGACATAGTTCTACTTTGTATTATAGATTAGATATTTAGTAGGGAGGGATGGGACATTGGGCTGTAAATTACACTAGCCCCCAAAGTTTTAAAATAACATTTTCTTATTCTTTGGCCTAACAACCTTGGGTACTTTTATTGATTTTTTATTGGTTGGTTCATTAAGTTGAGTGTCCTAACATTTCAATCACTTATTGTAATCTACAGAATGGGTAACGATGTGTATCATCATTAGAGATGAACATCAATTTATCAGCCATTGTCTTATCCCTTTATATCCCTGTAATTATCTAATTAACTAATGAGCAATTTTATTCCAGGTTGAATATCATGGTTATACGAGGGAATGGGGCCGGTGCCCAGCAATTCCAGGAGGTTGCGCAACAGTTTTCGGCCAGAGCAGTAGAATCAAGAACACTTGTGTGTTTGGCGGCGCACCCAAGGGTCCTCAGCTGCGCGACATTGAGAACGGCTGCTGATTTATTAGAATTATTATTTTATGTTCAAGTTAAATAAATATAAAAATACAACAAAAAATTTTATAATTTTTTCTATTTTTAAAAACGAAGCTTCTCTATAATTAGGGTCAGTTGTTTTTTACTACTTTCTCACGATTTTTACCACCCGATTTTACCACAATTTTTGGTCAATTTTTACCAATTTGATTTGATTTCCGGTAAAATTTTACCAATTTAGGGCAAAAATATTACCAGGTGTTGAACAGTTTTACCACTTTTTCGGTAAAATCTTACAGAAATTTGCGGTAAGATTTTACCAAAAAAGTGGTAAAAATTGGTCAAAATCTGGTATAAATTTGCGTCCTAAAATGGTAATATTTTACCGGAAATCTGGTAAAATTTTACCGATAATTGTGGTAAAAATCGCTGGTAAAAAGCGTGAGAAAATACCACAAAAAGTGTTTTTACCACGGTTACGGTAAAATTTTACCACCTTTTAAATCGTATAGGCTGGTAAAATTTTACCATAAAAGTGGTAAAAACTAGGTTTTTTTATGGTATTAATTCTGTCCTGGGAGGGAATCTCCACAGGGCTCTTGAGTTCTTAAAGATTGTTTTTTATAAAAGGAAGAAGGGTTATTTACTCATTTACTCGTCTAAAAAAAGGATAGCTACGTTATTACTGATAATAATCATTCTAGTTATGAGCACGAACTTTTGATGAAATTAACTTTGAGTAAGAATACCATGGACTGAAAACTTGTACTGACGGACAAATCTTGATTCTTGACTCTTGACCAATTAAATTTCCCTAAGATACAGGGATATACACTAGCAAAGATGAAAGAAGTTATTTTCTTTGGTCAAAATAAATATTAGTACTTTCACACAAAGTGCTTTTTGTGCACTAAAACCCCCTCTCCAACCGACCCTCCCCCCTTTTTTTGACATTTATTGAAAATAGGGAGGTGTTTTATTCATATGCCCAACCCTTGTGGGGGAGGGGTGGGGGCTAACCCTGCGGATCCTGTAAAATTGTTGTTTATTTGTGTGCCTGTCTGTCTGGATATAACTGTAGATCGCTGGACCTAAAGGGTTTTCATTTACAGTGCAGGTCCTTGTAGGTCCCTACAATATTTTCAACTCTTTATGCAAATATTTTAATCTATCTTAAATTTCTAGGAAAAATTGTGGTTATAATCTTAGATATGTCAATGTATTTAAATCTAAGGAAACCCTTACTTATAAGTTACATTAGCCTAAGAAATTTAATTGGATTTGGGCTATTTCGTCAACATGCCTATGTCGATTATATGTCAACCATTACTGTTTTATTTAAAGCCATAAAGTCAACATTAACATTTAAAGTTGTAGCAATCATCGACATATAGTTGACATAAACAACTTTGGGCTGTATGACGAATTTTTCATCAGAATATTTGTCCTATGAATTTGTGGAGGCGTGTTTTTCTAGAAATAATGGATTAATATAGATGGACTTAGCATCATAACTTTAGATGTTCTAAATCAGTGTATTAATAGTTTTTTATTATTAAAAATAACTTACCATAGGATATTGCAAATAGGCTAAATCATTTAAATAAATATAAGCTAGCCTATTAGTTAGAGTTTTCTTAGACACTGGCACTCTACAACATAGATATAAATGAAAATGTAAGACTAGCCGAAGTAATATTATAGGATTTGGCCAAGTATATTTGATATTATTAGCTGAAACCTTTGCCTCTAGAGGCCTCGTCTAACAAACTAATGGGAGGGGGAAGGGCTTGTGTCGAAAACTTCCATTAAAATTATTGAATGATAGGTTTTGCCGTTTTCAAGATCTTAGCGAACAAATTGGCCGATTTATCTATTTTATTTTTACATCAATAATCTATAATACAAAGTAGCTTGATGTCTGTCCGTCTGTCCGTCCGTCTGAAGCTTAAGATCTCGGTAACCACTGAACTGCTCAGATTCTACTCGTCAGGGAATATACCTTCTGGTCCTGTTGTGTTTTTCGGCTATTTTCTTGGGGGGATGGGACACCCCCAACCCCCCCAAAAACCAAAAAATTCCCCCCATTTTTTATTTTTTTTTTAAGGAAATATCCTTGGTCCTTTTTTTGTAGGAGATATTCTTATTTTAGATTTTTTTTACAAATTTCACCTTAACTTTTTTATCATCTCTTGGGGCAAAAACCCCAGAGGCTAGGGGCAAAGCCGCTAGTTAACTAATATTCTAAACAATCGGACAGACGTAAAGATACACCCAATTGCGCACACACACCATTTAGTCAGGAGAGTTAAAGAGGGGGAAGATAGACCTTCCTAATTTCAAATTTAAGAGAGAATTCTACAGGATTCCAACTATAATTTTTACTTGTAACTTCTTCCATTGTTATTAAATCCAATACTTTATCTAAAATTATGTCACCATACTAAAACAAACCTCTTAATTTTCTTTATATTTATTATATAAGCTTCTCTGAAAGTTTATTCATTGTTCCATAGTTCCACATATCTAAAAATTGATTTTTTAACAATTTTTGTTATAAAAGTATAAATATTCTAAAACATTTAGAAAATAATCCAAATTATGTACAAAATTGGTGTCCATTTACTTCTGCACATTATCAAATTCCAAGAACCGCCATTTTTTTTAATAAACTCTTTGATTCCACGACCCTTGTCTGAAAGTCCTACCTCTGCATAGTAATGAATTGCGCCTGTTATGGCCAAGGCATCTCCCGTACTATTTGAGTTGAGCAGAAATTTGAAACCATCACCTCCTCAACGGATGTGCTACGTGTTGAGCCACCGTCGCGGTTTGAACCGCAATTTATTGCAACATCTGAAATTGCTCTTTTACCTTGGATTAATTATAATCATAATTGACACCCATTCTTCTTTATTCACGCTTTTTTTTCTTTTTGCGGAAAATATTGCACACTCTAATTTTCACTAAAATTCTAGTTTCTTGATTAGTAACGTAGGAATAAAGACAGATATTGACAAGGATAGAACAATGGACAATAAATAAATCTTCCCGCTAAATCAGGGATCGTTGGGGATGAGGCAAAGACCGATAAATTGATGTACATTCCCATTCATGATAATCTTAAAAGGACTCTCCACAGAAAAATCAACTTTGGATTTTTGAAAATCTAACCTGAAACTATTATTCTCTGTTCAATTTTAGGCATTTTTTGTTTTTGTGGCATCGCGATCGAAGCCCTTTGAAAATTTTGTCCGCCGCCTATTTGTACTGCCGCTATAATAATATATACTACACTTTCCTCCACTCAATATATGTTTGCCGTAAAGAACATTTGCTCAATTGCAACCGGCCGCTCTACGATTTATCCTCTTCCTTGACTGGACAATCCTGCCGCCTCCATTTTGTGTTCGCCTCCGCCAAATATGACAATCTTTTGCCGCAGTTGCCGCATTCATCGCCCTTCTCCGCCGCTACTCCGCTATACATTGCGTACGTCGCTATACACAACACCCCCAGCCTCCATTTAATTTCTGAACAAGGGAGAGGGGAGCATGTATTGAACCGCGACATACAGCAATGAATAGCGGAGTAGCGGCGGAGAAGGGCGATGAATGCGGCAACATAGAAGCTAAAAATCACTAAAGCAGCACAAATTGAATGGCGGGAGGATTCACTTAAAGGAGGTAAAAAATTTCAAAGGGCTTCGATCGCGATGCCACAAAAACAAAAAATGCTTAAAATTGAACAGAGAATAATAATTTCAGGTTAGATTTTCAAAAATCCAAAGTTGATTTTTCTGTGGAGAGTCCTTTTAATTAATCCGTCTGTGGATAAATAATTGGACAATGCTAGTAAGTACAAGTTTTGGTAAAAGTTCTAAAGCCAGTGAATTAGAGAATTTGTTTATCTTTATCATGAAGTAACCTGATGTCTATTTGTCTGTCTACTAAATCTAAAATAAAGAATGGGTTTTGGGATTTAACTCCCACCCTCCTCGAGTGCCACTAGAGGCCTGTATGGGGCGAAGCCGCTAGTTACACATAACGCAGAATATTCTGAAATAATTTGAAATCGAGGAATATACATTCCAGTTAGTGGGAGCAAGATTAAAAAGATATCAACTTGTTGTTGTCAAACATGGTCAACTAATTTAGTTAGGAGCGTGAAAAAAATTAAAGTAAATTGTTTTAGTTGGGAGCTCGAAACCAATTAAGGTAAACTAATTCAATTAGGAGCATGAAATCAAACATTGTAAACTAATGAAACCATACATCATCAACTAATTTAGTTGGAAGCGTGAAACCAATCAGTGTCAACAAAATACCAATCAATTTAGTTAGGAGCATGAATCTATACATGTTCAACACCTAACTAGTTGGAAGCATGAAACTATACATGGTCAACTAAGCTAGTTAGGAACATGAAACCAAGCCTAAGTGTGGGTATTCATAATTTATATAGAAAATGTAGGATTTTCTTTGGACTGGAGAGCAGCAGAGATGAATTTATTTTTGGATCTTAACCATCCTCCCCCCTCCCCCCCCCCCTCTTCCTAAAATAAAATTGCCATTAAGAGTTTCATAATAATTCTTTTATCTTGTAATTGCATTGCATACCAATGACATACATACAAAACCTAATTTTATTTTATCAAGAAGTATTTTTAATTTGGCCTAATTATAAATAAAAGATAAGAACAAAATAAATAATTTTTATCTTTTTTAAATAAAACTTTTGAATTTATGTACTGCCTTGTAATAACAAGTATGAAAAAATGCATTTATTGAAATTACTGAAAAAAATATCCATTTGTTTGTGTCTATGTTATATGAATTTTTTTGATTCAACTGTTATTAGTTAGACAAATAATTTGATAGTTTTGATTAAATCATATAAGAACCGATATGCAACTAATGGATATGAATCAGCAATTATAAAATTTCTCGCTAAATGAACCAATCACATGTCTCTTTGCCTAAACCCCAGCATATTATTAGATGTTTTTTAACAAGATTGCATTTGATTGATTCATTTTAGGGGCAAAACTTTAATTCGAGAATGCATTGTTGTAAATTTTTAAAAGCATAGATATAAAACCTTAAAAATAAATTATGGATTATTTTTCCTTTATAGACAAGTGATATCCTATCATATAAAGTATAGTAGAGTTTTTTGACTGTAGTCAAAGATTTTGATAACTATTAAACTGCTTGAGTTCTCCAATTTAGTGAAGATTCTCATAGGTCCTGGGTTGGTTTAATGCCATTTCATTTCTAGATTTAGTTCTTGTGGTGATTTTAGGCAATTTCTTTCTGCCCATCCTTACTTTTACAGTGACTTTAAATCTAGGGGCGCGGCCGCTCGTAAACTTAATGCAAGTGATTAGTATGTTCTAAACATTACTCCGGACTTTACTATTAATGACATAGCAGCAATAAGAACTAAAGTATCTCATTATACTCATTAAGTAGGACCTTCAGAGTTTCCAGTATGGTGAAAACGGGATTACTTTTTGCAAAGATGAGTGATTTTGAATAAAGTACGTTTTATATATAACGAGAATTGCATTTCATGTTAAACATGTTTTGTTTTGTTTTTGCGCTGCAACTATTTAGGGGCAAAGGAAAAGAAAATATACTGAAAACTTTACAAATATGATAAATTTGGGCAATTTTCTTGAAAGTGCTTAGTTGGGCACAGAAACACCCCCAACCCAAAACACCTGTTTTGAGAAAAAAAATTAAGTAAGGGAAGGGGTAGTTCTTCATTTGTTTGTTTATTGCTTTAGACGAGGTTAGGTTAGATTATATAGGTATTGTGAACTAGGTAGTCCTAAAATCTCTCCCTTTCCCTACCACAAGGATTAAACATAGGGGAGGGAGGGAAACTAGCCCCCCGTCCTCCAACAATTACCTTTTTAAAATTTATTCTACAAATTTATATTTGTATCTTCGATTGAAATGGACATAATTATCCTTGTTTAATTACTAAAAAATTACTAATTATTTACTAAAAATGAAAGTATGCACAAAATTACTTTCCACATACTTATCCTTATATCACATGTTTTCCTTGCTTAATTCTAGTAGGTGCTCAAATTCACGCAATTTTTAGGTTGCTAAGCAGCATATTGACAAGAAAATTAATGTCTATAAGCAGCGTTGCGATAACAGACGTAGAATAATTTTTAAAGAATATAACTGTAAATTTTATGTTATTTTATTTAAAAGTTTTATAACAAGTTCTCTTTCATTGGACTAAACTTTGAAGACTTTAATTAAATCATGATTGGGTTGTACAACCAATTAGTTTCCAATCTAAAGACGGGGTATTTTTGTTATTCATAATTGGGGTCACAACTCTTACCCCTTAAGAGTCCTGATTAAAGTAAAACACTAGAAGGGGGTAGATAACTGTATTTCTTTATCGAAATGACCTTGTGCAAATTAACCAATGGTTTTCAGGAATATTAACACAGCCAAGTAGCAGAAAACAATTTGCTAGTAGACGAAAATAGTCATTGGAAAAGGGAGGAGGTAGTTATCTGTATACACATCTATACTATATATCGTAGAGACTATATAATACAACTAATATATTATCTAAAAAGTCTATATAGGAGTAGCCAAGCTCCACTTAAAAATTTAACTTAGCAAAAAAAACTAAATAAAAGCGGCGGCGACGTATAGGTGACTTTCCTTAAAAAGGACAGTACATTTTATCACTTTAAGAAAATTTATGTCAATATTTTATTAGTTAGTTTATTAAAATTTAATTCAATTGTCTGTACCGAAGGATCTGTCTGACAACTGAACCAGTACAGTTCTCCTTTACAGTGTAGCTTCTCATATTTCCTGGGAAAGTTTATAACTATTTAGAGGTAGAGTATCACCACCCCCGCAAGAGAAATCGGCCCCTGGAAAAAAAATTATCCCCCCCCCCTTAAAAAATGAATTTTTTTAAAACTAAATTAAT
This sequence comes from Acartia tonsa, assembly GCF_053477335.1. NCBI lineage: Eukaryota > Metazoa > Arthropoda > Copepoda > Calanoida > Acartiidae > Acartia > Acartia tonsa. The sequence continues at coordinate 34,843,337 of NC_137269.1, read as the reverse complement.
TTTTTTTAACTTTTTCTTTTTAGATCTAAAATAAAAATTGGGTTATCGAATTAAACGACTTCCTCATTAGGGCCCCTAGAGGCCTCAAGGGGCGTAGCCATTAGTTAGATAAATAAATGAGTATTAGATAAGTAATTGTGAATTGTGACCTAAATTTTTTTTAAAAAATTTATGTTTTAAATATTTTAAGAGTTTTACATAATTGTTTTTTAATATCTTTAGTATGATGTGCCTTTGATTTATGAGCAAATAGACATCTTATCCCGAAAAATTCAATGAGTTACAAAATGAAAAATAAAATATTATGTATAAGAAATTTTGAATACAGTGAACTGTACTTTCGTATAAAATATTTTCCAGTATAGCTTCAAAATCGATTAATGCCTTCTGTATCTTGGGGCTTATAAAACTGGAATCAATCTTAAAATTTTCTTACATTTTACTATTGGTGGATAGATGTCTTTAATAAGATGCGATAAATAACTATTCTTCTACTGAACACAATTATTTAGGTTTTGCTATAAATCACTTGCAAATGATTAATATACATTAGGTATAATTTAGTAGTTGAAATATTTTTAACAAAAATATTTAAGAGAGTGCAGTCCTTTTATGTAATAGCATACAGAAAATACACAAAGTAAAGTGGGTTAGTGATATAATTCAACTCTAGTGTGTAGGCATACATTTTAGTATCCAAACTTTTTATATATACAAACATATGCAGTTAATTAAATATATAAATGTACTTTAATGGTAAACTAGCGACTGCCCCCATAGCCTCTAAGGCCATCCCTTGGAGGGGGAGGTCAACATCTTTTGTTATAATTTTAGGAGTAAAAGTAAATTTTTCAAGGGGTGGGGGTAGTATTTATCTAGGGGGCTTTTATCGTAGGATACATTTTCATAAATCGATTTTAACAAATTAACAGCATACATCCTACTTTTGTCTTATTGTTTCTTAAAATACCTAAAACAGCAGTTTAACATTTAAAGTTATAGAGATACTTTTTTACTAATTTTTGTCTGTTTTTTTATATCTGTTTGTCGTTTCCTTTTAATCTTTTATTGATATTGTTTCATTTATAATCTTCGCTTTTATGGATGCCATCTATGTAGTAAATAGTTTTCAGATCAAAAAGATGAGTTCGTCTCCATTAATAATAACGTCATATCACCTCCCGGAAGTTTTATTCGGGTAAGTAGTACCTATTTCCAGTATAGCTTCGAATCTGTTTAATTTCCGCGAGATTAGAATCGTTCAAAGCTATACTGAAATATCAGTATAATAGACAATTTTTATACAAATAACAAAATAAGGATTGTCAATATATTATTTTTGAACAAAGCAACTGAAGAATTTTATCATTCTTGTACAATTATTCAGCGAAGCAGGTGGCAAGGGGGGAGGACCTGTCGAGGAATGGCAGGCAGCTTTAGCGGCTCAAGTTCAGGCAACTCAGGGGGTTTGGGTCGGCGGTCATACTCAGGTAAAAACCTGGTTAATCCTTTTATTACCATTATATAAAAAAAACAGGATTGCTGTCTGTCTGTCTGTACTTTAGAATCTCGCTAAGCGCTAAACCAACATGATGCTCCTTTACAGTGTAGCTTTTAATAGGTCCTCGGAAGGTTTATATCTATTTTGAGGGAGGGTATCTCCACCATCCCAAGAGAAATCGCCCCTAGAAAAAAATACCTCCCCCCCCCCATTTTATATAATTTTTTAAAAGAAGGCGTCTTAACTTTTTTGCTTTTTATTTAAGATAGCTAGCCGGTTCTTTTAGTAAGTAGTAGATGTAAAATTGTCCATAGAATTTAGATATGCAATCGGTTTTTATGTAGACCTCTTATTTTTGAAGTAATTTAAGTTTTTTAAAAAAAAAATTAAGTCGGTTTTAAGGTACTAAAACGCAACAAAATAAAAGAAGAAAATTGCCAGTATGAACAAAAATAGTAAGATCTTTAATTTGACACCTTACTTTTAAAATTCTGTTGGGTAATTATTGAAAAAATCTAGTTTTTTAACCTCGGTTTAATAAAAACTTTAAACCTAAATATTTTCTCAAACAGACAAAAACAATATGGGTTCATATATACCTTTAGAATCAGACAAATATTACGAATCCATTCTAAGGAAAATTGAAAAAAAGTAAAAACTTAAAAAAATAAAAATGGCCTAAAATATTATATTTTTACAGGCAACACTTAATTCTAACTATTAAACTAGCCAATCAAAAATCTCAAAAATTGACAAATCAGGAAGCTTCACCTCAAAACTTAACCAATAGAATTGACAAAAAAAAAGGATAATGTTCATACAATATATACAATAGATACTACAATAAAAATAGTGATACTTACATAACATGTAAAGAATGAAAAAGTATTAACAAATATGCTTCAGTCTGTTTATAAACTTCAAAACAATGCAGTTAAAAATGCATTATTGTTTCTTGTGTTTAAAAATATCTTTTACAGTGTATGTACATTTGTTTAGGTTTTGTTCAGGTTTTGTTCAAGTCAACCCTTTAAAGCCGAAAATTATGATTCTTAAAATAAACTTATAGTTTTTATTATAGTTTTATAAAACTTTTTCAATTTTGCTTTGAATGGATTCGTAATATTTTTCTGATTCTAAAGGTATATATAAACCTATATTTTTTATGTCTGTTTGAGAAAATATTTAGGTTTAAAGTTTTTATTAAACCGAAGTTAAAAAAATAGATTTTTTCAATAATTACTCAACAGAATTTTAAAAGTAAGGTGTCAAATTAAAGATCTTACTATTTTTGTTCATTCTGGCAATTTTCTTCTTTTATTTTGTTGTGTTTTAGTACCTTAAAACTGACTTAATTATTTTTTTTTAAAACTTAAATTACTTCAAAAATAAGAGGTCTACAAAAAAACCGATTGCATATTTGAATTCTATGGACCATTTTACATCTATTACTTACTAAAAGAACCGGCTAGCTATCTTAAATAAAAAGCAAAAAAGTTAAGACGCCTTCTTTAGATTTAAAATAGAGGGGGTTACGACCCTCCTTTAAAAAAATCACCCTCAAAAAAATTTGTTTTTAGGCTATTTTTCTTCAAATATCAAAGGGGCGTAACCGCTAGTAGACTTACATAATTCAAAGTAGAATGATGTTCGATAGATTGAATTTTTGTCTATTGTCCTTTCCTGTATCCGTAAATGTAGTTTTACCAGAAGTTTATAATTACGAACAGAAATTAGCGAAGCATCTCTACAATCAAGTTCTAAAAATGTCGATAAACAGAATCCTGTATTTATTAAACTTGGCAGAAAATATATAATTTTGTGTTTACCTGTTTCATACTTGTTTACCTATTTTACTTTCAGAATTTGGAAGAATCTGGAAAATTGAGAGATGAGGTGAGATTATTTTTAATTCCACTATGCACAGAAACTCTATAAACCATTTTGTCAGTCCATCGTTCAGTATAGCCATGGGAGAAGTGGGATTTACTTGGATGATATTTGAGACTGTTGAATTTATTGCGATGTTTATAAAAGCATTTATTCTATTATTTAATTTAATTTTATGATTCTTATTTTATCATTCGTGGAAAATTACGTGTATTACGATGCTATACATGATTTTTTAATATGGCTGAGAACCGGTTCTAATCCACTGAATATTAATCGGTTGTGAAGCCATACTGAAAATATTATTCCAGAGGGATCTTGGAAAAAGTAGCTTCGGACAAAGTAGCTTCAGACAGAGTAGCTTCGGACAAAGTAGCTTCAGGCCAAAGTAGCTTCAGGACAAAGTAGCCTCCTAAGGAAAGTAGCTTCCATTGTTAATACAGGTCATGGCCGCAGCGCTCGGCCCCCTGGCCTGCCTAGCCTCAGGCGCTTGGCCCCCTAGCCTATAACCTAACCTAACCTAACCAAAAAATTGTAATAACATTATTAAAAATTGTAAAAACTATATTAAAAATTGTAAAAATCTATCAACCACTTTTTGCAAAAATCCCCGAAATTCTAAACCACCTATGTATTATCAGTTGATGATTTTATTCTTTAATAAATGTTCTGAGGCTAACATAGGTTATAGGCTAGGGGGCCGAACGCCCGCGGCTAGGCAAGCCAGGGGGCCGCGAGTTGCGGCCATATTGGAGACTATTTTTCTTAGGAAGCTACTTTTCTTAAGTAAATGTCCTGAAGCTACTTTGTCCCGAAGCTACTTTGTCCTGAAGCTACTTTTTCCTGAAGCTACTTTGTCCGAAGCTACTTTGTCCAAGATCCTTCCAGACGCAACGTCTCTGTAGAAAAGGAAGATTTAGCTTTTTCATTTTAAAAGGCCTAAGATTTCATGGAAACTAATCTTGTTCTTTTAGGTATGTCAAGTACCGCTGGAAAAACAGGAGAGAGATTTAGCCTACACAGGTACATTTTTAAAAAGGGATAGGACAATATACTATAAATTGATCTTTATTTTTTTTACTTACAAATATGCGGATATTTTTCAATCATACAATAATTATAATCTACAAATTTTAAAGCAATTAAAAGAAGTTAAGATAGAGTAATTATTCTTAACATTGTAAGCAAGATATTTTGGTTCTTTCCCTCATAGTGACTATCGAACACTACACCTACCCACCCTGATTATTTAAATAAATGGAAAATGGATGGAAGGATATATTTAGTCCTATGCCTAACCACTATGTCTGCCTAGCTCTGCGGGGCTACCTAATACTCAATATAACCTAACCTTACCTGACCTAAAGTAATAAGTAAAAATCCTTCCTCCAATATCTATTTTCAAATTATTTCAATATAAGGAATATAGGTGTGTTCTGTGCTCGACAAAGAACTTTGAGGGAAACCGCCGATATTTAATGATACACAAATATGTACGAACGTGTCCAAAATATAGGGTTTCATTTTGACAGGTGCGTGCAAAGCCGGTTTGTGGCCGTTGTTCCATTCCATGGCAGACAGATCTGTTTTCCACGAAGAACATTGGGTGGCTTACAGGAAATTTGCCTATCAAGATATTTTAATATTGTAAGATTTTTGAATATAGATAGATTTTCTAGAGAAATTTTGTCTAAATCGGCCAATAAGAAAATAGTGACGGTACATCCCGGACCTGTCATTGGTTCAAACATTTTATAGATTTTACGTCAAGTCATGATTTTTTTATTCCGTATGCATTATGAGTCAGCTATAAATTGTCGCTTAAAATTTCTCCCCTCCTTTCGTGTGAAGCACATGACAAACTAAATAATAAGTTATTTATGAATAGTTGAATTTCTTCGCGCTAAAAATGGGGTCGGATAGCTTATCTAGATATATTTTATCTATTGATTTTTGAGCGTTTAAACCTTCCCACATATGTTTCATTCACTCTATACTATTTTATTGTAGCCATCTTGTGTAATAAAGGCAATTTTAAATGGCAGAAAAGTAAATGACAAATATGCAGAAAGTGCTTTGGAAGCTGCTAAAACTCTGATACAAAAGGAAAATTATCATACCAGTTTTCTACTCCCCTGAGGCCTCTAGCGACACTTTAAAATGTTTTTTTGTTTTTATTTCAAATATCTAATTTGAGAAATTATTTCTCTATGTTGCGTTCAAGTCTCTCAGCAAAAGCGAGAATACTTTTATTTTTGTGATTTCTCTTGGGAGGGTGGTGGTACCTTCCCCAAAATATTTATAAACCTTCCCAGAACCTATGAGAAGCTACCCTGTTAAGTAGAACCCAATCGGTTCAGCAGTTAGCGATATCCTTCAGTGCAAATAGACAAACAAACATCATGTTACTTTATTATAAGGATTGTAGTATCTGCGTCTATAGCACATTCTGAAAAACTGTAATCGTAGAATAAGAGATATAAAATAGCCTTAAACCACTCAAACACTGCCATAGAGTAGCATCGTTTCAGCCAATGTCAGACCCACAGAAACATTGTGTGACTAATCACACACACTCAAATATACAAAAAAACACACATTTAACACTGGTATGATTTATTTAGAGGCCAGATTGTGTCCCAGTTGTATGGGTTCATGATTACCATCTCATGGAGGTTAGATTCATTTTTAGAACAGCAAGTCTGTCAGTCGGTCTTTATGTAACGCCAATTTTCCAATTACCTTTTTTCTCTGTTGCTTTTTAACAAACTGTTTCTTTTAGCCCTTCGTTTTTAACAAGCAAACAGTTTTCTAGTAAGCATAGGATCCCTCACACTGTCTGTATGTCTCTCTGTAATGCGTTTCACACCATTTTTTCTCCCTAGATCTTTCCTCTTATAAAATGACACCCAGGACTATTAATAAACTTTACTGACATACATACATTCACTGTACCACTCTATATAACAGGTTATTAGAAGCGCAGTAACTAAATACATGTTTGTAGGTGCCCAACATCGTGCGCAGACGGGCGAAGGAGGACAAAGTGAATGTGAAAATTGGATTTTTCATGCACATTCCCTTTCCCCCCTGGGACATGGTCAAAATACACCCATGGAAAGATTTCTTCCTTCAGGGTAAGTTTTTAAATGCGAAGCTTTTCTATAATTAGGGTCGGTCCGCCCGTCCGTCCGTCCGTCACAAACGGATAGCTTTTTTCGTTAATTTATGCATGTTAGAATTGTCCTATCGATTTCAAACTTTGCATGTTGATTCCTTTAGTAGTAAAAAAGCGTAGCAACTCTATAATCATAACAAGGATGTCCGTACGTTCGTTTGAAACATGTTGATTTTTTTTACTTTTAAAAAAACTAATTTTTATGTGATCTAATCATCCGATTGATATGATTTTTGGTATGTTGATTCGTGGAACAACAAAGTATAATGTTGTATGTATGTCCATAAACAAAACATTATCCTGTATCAAGCAGTTTTTCAACAAATTTACTTACAATTTTGCTCCGATTCTTATACATTTATATTCTGATTATTTAGTTCTGACACTATACAAGTGTTAATGTCCGTTTGTCCTACCGTTTCAGTGCTTCCTTTATGGATGTTGTCATCCTTGTTAGTAATGAAGCTACTTTATAAGTTTTTGTGTCTGTCCGTCCTTCTGTCCGTCTGCTAGTTCATCTGTAATGTTCTCCGGATAAATACAAGTTAAATTTTCTGGAACAATAAACTTGTGAAATTGTCTTTGACTGTCAAATGTCAAATTAACAAAAAACTTCGTAACCTAGATTCAATAAAAATAAGCAAGCATATTAAACCAAATTTAATAGTCTATAAATGGAATTCTAAATCTAGTTTTTGGCCTTCTTTTATATTGAAATGTTTATTTAATAGCAGTTACAATAACTTTTTCATGGCTCTCTGCTGTCGAAACTCATAATCACTTTAGTCAACACAAAAAAATATTTACTACTTTTAATTGTTTCAGGGGTGCTCGGAAGTGATCTTGTGGCTTTCCAATGTCAAGATTATCTGCTTAATTTTATTGGTGAGTAGCACAGCTACTTTTTAGATGCTGTCCTAATTTTATTTTTTTGGGTTGGGAAAAGGGGGGCATGTAGATACACCAAATGTTAAGGGGTTGTTGTTTTTCATCCGTGGGTGGGGGGGGGGGGGGTCAAGGAAGAGACTGAAATAATATAAACGATCAATATAAATAAGTATTGCCAATAGATGATTACTTCACACACACCCACCTTTACTTTTGTTAAATATAATTAAAAATAATCTTTCACGACCTTGAAGATATTTCTTTAATCTAAAGATTGTTGTGAACGAGGCCTGGGAACACGAGTGGACAGAAAACTTGGAATTGTGGAGCACGATGCTGGCGGCAGGTACAATGCTATTTTTAGGATTTAAAATAAGGTACGGTATTAAGGACGAATAATATCTTAAATAAAATTAGTGTTATCCTTAAATAAAACTAACAGGATGACTCCTGTTTGTCTTTAGCAAAGAAACTCGATAACTGTTGGACCGATATGTTTCTCCTTTACAGTGAAGCTTCTGCAGGTCCATAGAATACATTAAATACTTTTTTTGCTTTAGAAATGTAAAACTAAGATCAATGCCTGTTGGAGTTCCATTTGACAAGTTTAATGATCTGGCAAACCAAGTTCCACAGTCTTCCCATCTTAAACAGGACATCCAGGTATACCTTTCATTAGCTCCAACCATCCATTCATCCATACAGGTATGCCTTGCATTAGCTACATCCATCCATCCAGGTAAGCCTTGCATTAATCCATCCATCAAGAACACAGTAATAGTGTCTGACTGATTATGACGTAACAAAAAAAATTAGCCAATGAGAGGCCGTTATTGACCAATGGTAAAATTTATAGTGGCCTCTCATCGGCTAATTTTTTTTGTTACGTCATAATCAGTCAGACACTATTACTGTGTTCATCCATCAATCCTATATTGAGAATTCTGGCAAAACGTCTTGGGCAGTAAATGAATTAACACCTGTTAGACAACTAACTGCTTTATTGTACGCTCTTTGAATTCTAGCCAAGCACCACTGGTTTTAGAGGAATTAACACCAGTTAGACAACCAACTATTTGATTTTTAAACCTTTGTCTGGAATACCTTACTGTCAAGGATAAAAGGACACGCCTGATTTAATTTCTTCCACTCTTAATACTATTGTCATGCAAGTGACATAGTAGTTGTGCATAGTACATATATTGTAATGGTTCACAATTATAACAGCATACAGAAGTTACGAAGCTATTCGTTAAAACAAAATAATAAAAGACAGACAGACAGATTTATCAAGTGTATGGTGATTGGTCAGATGGGATTATTTTCAAAATTTTAGATGTCACATTTCTGCAATGCAATTTTATCTCTATTTTGGGAAGATAGGCCTATAAAACAGACCTATAGCATAGATGATAACAGAAAATAATTTAAAACAAATTTATATATCTATCTATAATAACATATTCTTTTGTAGACGGTGCTATGTGTGGATTCCTTGGATTTTACAAAAGGGCTGACCTACAGATTCGCTGCCTATGAAAGATTCCTTGAGAAATATCATACACACAGGTACAACTGGTAGAGATGGTTAACACATACAGGTATAGCTGGTTATAGACAGGTAAAGCAGTTACTTACAGAAACTTCTAGTACTGATGTTCTTAGGCATATTAATAGTTAGCTACCTTAATTTAGGCATTTATTAAACTGCTTTTTTGTTTAGCAAAAAAACTGAAAGCTCACTTTTTTCAGGGGAAAGGTTGTTCTGATTCAGATATGCCTGCCAAGCAGATCAGGACAGGGGAATCAGCTCATGGAGGCAGGATCATTAACATGCATCCTTACAAATTTTAGTGTCTAATCGGTAAATCAATAAAATGGTATGATGTATATATGTGTGTCTGCGAGGACTTTTTTGGAGGGTGGGGGGTTTATGGGTGATTTATATTTTAGAAAAAAAAATTGGGGAGGTTTAAGATAAAAAAAGTTTTGGCGATGCCTGAGGCACTCCCAGGTTGTGGGCATAAATTTTAATTTTTTTTTTTTGGGGGGGGGGGTTGGAATATTATCAACAATTTTGGCAGTGAATACGGACGCACAAATCAGAAAATTTAAAAAATTTGTAGAAGAGACAACCCAGCCAGAAACGTCGTAAGGAAAATCGTAAGGAGATATTTACTATATTATAGCAAAAATCGAATTTACGATTTTAAAGAGATTAATTCGAATTTGTAGTAAAAATCGTGACTATCGTATGTATCTCGCATTTTATGTTTGTCAACACACACATACAAACAGACACACAACCAACAATTTCAAAATCATTGTGTGAGAAATATAGTTTATAAATTGGCCACTAGGTATTCACATTACTTTGTATAGACAATTAAAATCTTTCTGTTTTCAAACAAAATAAATTAAAAACTGGTATAACATAATATCATAATGTGTTAATGGTCTTTTATTGAAAATTTTTTTTTTTTAATCATTTTCATTTTAAACCACAGCAAGTGTACAAAAATGTCTAAATGGCAATTAAAATAAGATAAATTATGTAAGAAATTTCAAGTTCCTCACAATTATAATTATAATGGAAACAGATTTCAAATCACCCTTATAATTTCAGAGGAAACACAGTGATAAACACCCTCTCTTTCTCTCTCTCTTTCTGTATGGAAAGTACAATTAGTTTATGTTATGAATATTGTTGTTTCACGTAACCATTTCCTTACCTAAAACTACACGATGTTAAATAAATTTTTTAATGTACTTTTTATTTACGATTTTGGTACGACATCGCGCGCGATACTTACGATATCGCTTACGAGTTCGTAGGTGTATCGCGCAGCTCTAAGTACCTTTTCGACCATTTATCGTAACATATCGTCGATGTGCATTGGACGACTATTTAGCGATATCGTAAGAACTCGTGCTCGATTGCTACACGATATCGTGCGCTTTAGTAGCGCGATAGTGACGCTACTTTCTGGCTGGGAACAGCTTGGATTTTATTTTTATTCACATACAGCCGTTATTAGGATACTAAGCCGCTGTGAAGCAGCTTAGCCTTTAGGATAATGATGCAATTTAATGACCGTAATGTAGGCTCTGTATAACCAAGTTCAATCAATCAATAACAAGTATGCAAACGATTCTTGGACCCCAGTTCAATTAGGTAATTCTTCCTTATGTAAAAGTAATAGGATCTGTGTCAGTCTGTCTGTACCGAAGGATCTCCTTTACAAAGTACCTTCTCATGGGTCCTTGCATTTAGATTCATAACTATTTTCACAAACCCAAAAAATTTCTTTTTAAATATAAAATTTAAAATGGTGGTTGATTTTCACCCACTCCCACAGACTAGAGGTATCTATTGGCGTAGCCGGTAAGTTAATTATTGAAGCAAGGGAGTGAAACGTTAGGATTTTTGGGTAATTATCACTTTGGTTTATCCTTAAATAGAAATATCAAATCAACTCCATAATTATAAAGTGCGTCAAACAAAAATCTTTAAAATGTAAATCTTTCACTTAACCGTTTAATTGGACTAAGCAACATACCATAAGAAAAACACATAACTAACATATTATATACTAGCGGCTACGCCCCTAGAGGCCTCTAGGAGGCACTTGAGGAGGAAGAGTCAAATCTAATAACGCAATTTCTTATTTTAAATTTTAAAAGGAAAAGTAAAAAAAAAAATTTTTTTGGGGGGGGGGTGCCTCCCCCCTCATTTTTAATTTTAGTTAAAAAAATTTGGGGGGGGGATTTTTTATTTTTTTGGGGGGTTGGGTTGGGGGTGTCCCACCCCCCCAAAAAAATAGTTATAAACCTTCCCGGGACCTATGAGAAGCTACCCTGTTAAGGAGAACCCAATCGGTTCAGCGGTTAGCGAGATCCTTCGGTACAGACACACAGACACACAGATACACAGACACACAGACACAAAGACATCCTGTTACTTTAGTATAAGGATATCTACAAATTTTGCAGAAAGGTTGCGAGATTTTCAATAGAATAGTAAATTTTTAGAGCGTAGCATCTCTATAATTAATAATGTTTGTTTTAGTTGATGGGCCACTGCCAAGGGAAGAAATGGTTGCTTTATACAGGTATTATGCTGCTGAATTTGTATAGTGTCAGAACTGAATAATCATAATATAAATGTATAAGAGTCAAAGCAAAATTGTTAGTAAATTTATTGAAAAACTGCTTGATACAGAATAATGTTTATGGACATACTTACATTTTGAGGACTTGATTATAGAGTTGCTTCGCCTAATAAATTATACTTTGTTGTCCGGGGAATCAATATACCAAAAATCAGATCAATCAGATGATTAGATCACATAAAAATTTTTTGTTAAAAAAGTAAAAAATCAACATGTTTAAAATGGACGTACGGACATTTTAGTGATGATTATAGAGTTGCTATGCTTTCTAAATCGTACCTAACTACTAAAGGAATCACCATGCAAAATTTGAAATTGATAGGACAATTATAACATGCCTAAATTAACGGAAAAGCTATCCGTTACAGACGGACGGACGGACCGACCCTAATTATAGAAAAGCTTCGCTTTTAAAAATTACCCTCCCTCCTCATCCAAAAAGAAAGATAAAAGTCTGATCAAAACCTGCATTAAGCTTTCCTAAAAAGTTAAAGGAAGTAGGAAATATATACAACCTAACGTCTTTATAAAGGATTTGAATCAAAAACACCCAAAGAAATATATTTTTTTTTAATTATTCAACAAAACTATTGGTTCTTGAGGCATCCTGAGCATTCTATATTTTACAATATCATCAATAAACAATAAATATATCTCATATTTTTACACAGTTACCTACATAACATAAGAAAGACCATATTTATAGGGTAGTACTTTCACAAATTAAATTTAGAGAAAAAATGTTCCGATCTAAAACAGATTTTTACTTTCTTAGGGATGTAGATGTAGCCCTTATTACACCACTAAGAGATGGAATGAATCTTTATGGTAAGATTTTATATCACCTAAGGAGGTTGGAGGGGGGGGGGGGGTGGTTGGGGGCTGATCACTTAAAATATTCATATAAAATACTCTTCTTTCCACAAATTAAAATACTTCGTAAAATCCATTGTTCATAACTTCTTTTATTTTCATTTGAAACCCTTGAGGACCAATTCTATTTTTTTTATTTTTGCAAAAATTCTCTAAAAATTATTTCAATAAATAAAAATGGATATAGAATACGTGAATTGTGATGGGTAATTTTTTTCGTCAATTTAGGTTGTTGATATAGTTCTCAAATATTAGCCTTCCAACGTCAGGGGAGGGAATGGGGGGTATCGTTACATTGTCCAGCGGGGTGAAACATTTTATCATGGTATGCGAGAAACACATACGATATCCACGTATTCTATTATATCCATTATTTAAATAAATGACAATAATTTTTTTTTTTTGATTTCAGCCAAAGAATTTGTAGCCTGTCGTAAGAATTTGGACAACCCAGGAGTTCTGATTTTGTCACCTTTCATTGGAGCTGCAGATCTTATGCAGGTTTAGGTTTATACATCAACAAGGATGATAACATATATAAGTGGCTGAGCAAAATAAAAAAAAAACAATGGACACATGGAGAAAGTAAGCTATTGAGAAGATGCTCGGTTGTAAAAACAAAGAAAAGAAAGATGAAAATAATATAAAAAAAAACTCAAAGAAAATCACGAAACCTTTAAAAATAAGGATTATGTCTTTTAAAGCAAATCATGACCGACAGACAGACAGACAAAACAAAGTACAGGCTAAGTGCGCATATGTCATAAGAGCCTTCATTGCAAATTTACCTGACTTCAATACCAGTCAAGAAAATTTCCACATAGCGTTACGGACTGACTGACAGTCGGACAGACAAGTCATAGAGTAGCTTCGCCAAAATAGCTTCAGGTATAAAGACGACATAATCATTAGGAAAGTTTAATAGTAGGAAAAGTAAAATAACGAAGTTTTACCATATAAAATGAAATAATTGAATTATTAATTATTATTATTAGGAAGCTCTCATGGCCAACCCGTATGAGCCTAACAAAGTCTGTGATACTCTGTACAATGCTCTAACTATGAACATTGCTGAAGCTGAAGTTAGAATGATAAACCTAAGGTAGAAATACATAACAAGAGTTGCAACATCCATGAAAGCGAAATTCTAATTAAGACAATATTATTAAAACTTTGTGTAACAGAATAATTTACAGCAATCATTACTTGGATCTCACATTAGATTTTCATGTTCTCTAATATAGTGAAACTTGCAGTGGGCTAAATAAACGATTCCCCACCTCCCACCCTCTTTACACAAGCCCATCCCCTCCTACTGAATGCACGAACTGAGCAATAAACGAGTTGCATGTTAGCATGCTAAATTGACGACATTTTTTTCCGTTATAATATCCACGTATATTCTACATCCCTTTTAACACCCTAATATTCCTTCCTGCTCAAAACAAGATTAAAATCTTTTGGTTCTTAACTAATTCTATTCAGGGGAAGAGAGAAGTCCAATGATTTAAATAATTGGATGTCAGGATTCCTGGCCGGTCTACAAGATCTTGAAAATTCAGGTATTGTCAATAAATGTATCAGTACTTCCACAGAAAGTGCCTGAGAAACATGGATAACCCCTACCCCCCTCCTTATTTTTTCAGCAAATTAAAAATAAAGAGACATAAATTTATTTCCTATACGTAAACCCTTCGGGAACTCAATCTGTTCCATAATTAATAAAATATTAAGCTACAGACAAAAAAAAACTTACTACTTTAAATAATAGGATATGTCATACTTTTCCCATTATTTAGATTACAAGGTTAATAGATCAAAATAAACAACAATGATTTTTATAATTTTATTTAGAGATAAAATATCAAAACTACAACGTTTTAATTAATAGAGGCATTAAAATATCGTTTCCATATTCTGAAATAAGAAAATATATATAACATTAATATTGGGGAATAAAAAAAAAGTGAAAAAGTGCAGCAATAAATTATGTAAATTACTTGAAATGAAATGACGTAGTTTAGGACGTACCATATTCATTAAGTAGCTGTGCTTATTATATTTTTAATGAATAAGTCACCCCTAATTACACATTTTTTTTTCAAAAACTTTAATTAAATACTTCCCTAATCATATCAAACCTTAAGTCATGATGGAAATATGCTATTAAAAAAAAACACCAACTGTTATGGAGGTAAATATTACATCGCTAAAATTGCTAAAGCTTTTTAAAAGTGGTAACAACTGACATATAAACATATTAACAGACAGAAATAATTAGGTGAGCAGATAAATTGTAGAGTAGATTGAAAACTACAACTGACCTTCCGCTTATCAATGGGCATGAGCATAAATTATGTCCACCTTATAGATGTCGCAGATATTCTGCAGGAACCTAAAATAAATATTAAGTATATTTTTCATTTTATTGTTTTTTAAAAAGATTCCTAAAATAATTTTTCCCCAAAATTCTATCTATATTTGATAAATAAAAGACTTCATAAAATCTAAACTAATCCAATTTTCTTTCTTTTAAAAAACTGACAAGACACTTGAAAATAAATTAATTTGCAACAACGATGGTGATGGACATAATAACCCCTTTTGTCAATTAAAAGATGAAAAGTTTGGAAACTACCAATTTGAAACAACTAATCAAGATAGATAAGTATCCAAATTTTAAAGCCATCGAACGAGATATATAACTGTGGTTACCAGAATATCTTTTAGTCCAATTTCCCCTTCCTCCCCGAGGAAAGTGGTACCTGAAGTTGTGGGTGCATATGTTGTTGTTGAGCCATGTGAGGGTGGAAGCCAGGTGGGGGTGGTGGGGGCGGTAGCTTATGCTCAGCTCTATCCCGGTATTGAAGTACCTGAAAATTATAAATCCTTATAGTAAAGTAAAGGGGTGTCTGTTTATTTGTCTCTCTGTCTGTTTGTTTTAACCGAAGAATCTCGCTAACCACTGAACCGATATGGTTCTCCTTTACAGAGTAGCTTCTCAAAGGTACTGGTAAGATTTATTACTATATTGGCGGAGGTTACCACCACCTTCCCAAGAGAAATCGCCCCTAGAAAAAATTAAACTTCGGTAAAAAAAAATATTAATTTTGTAGCATGACCAGCACACAGACGGACCAAGTAGATAATATACTTGAATCTTCGAATCATAATAGTTGATCAGGCAAAAAAAATAGTAATGTGAAAATACAAGGGGATTTTATCAACAAATTCTGACATTTTTCCCTCCCTCCCTAACCTCTTCCCCCTCTTTAAATCCTGGAACAAATCATGTGCAAACCCTGCTACAAAGCCTCGCCCTCGCCCTTCCGCTCCCCTCCCCCATTCACTACTTACATCTCTAAAATTGACTGGCTGAACAGGCCTTTGGTTGTTGGTCATGGGTTTATGGTCAGTATAGTCAATCACAGATCTTAGCAATCTCAGCTCACCTCCTGAATTATAAAAAAAATATTAACATGCCCAATAACAAGAAATTATGAAAAAGAAAAAGGAGTAATTTTTTTTCGCGTATTTTCCGTAAAGTTATTGTAATATATCTTCTCATACCCTAATAAAATGTCTCTCTCAGCTAATCTATGATATCAGCCCTCCCCCCCCCCCCCCTCCATTAGGACATTAGCCCATTTCCTCCCCTGATCATGGAGGAACGTATTGATCAATATCTTAGGACCATATTAGCAACCTAATGGCAACCTAAGTTTATCTGGTCACAATAACCACTTATTCTATATCCAGTCAAGGAGTAAGGGAGGGGACAATGGGCAATTAATTCAATTTAAGAGTTATCAAAGAAAGGCCATGAAATCCAGATTAATCCAATAAATTATAAGAAATTTTAAAGGGATTGTTAAAAAATAATAGATTTCCATAGCGTCATGTAAAGTGAAAACACAACTTGTTTTTGATGAAGTATATTGAGGTTTTATGGTGTGATTTTTATATTACAAGATTACTGGACCCGGCCAGCTGCTAGCTGGCTGGGCAAGAATATGAGTGCTCCTTTTTGTTATGTTTATTTCCCTTGCACCCACCTCCATTCTCCCTGTCTGCTACATTCAAAACTAACACAATGAGTAGTTATTTCCCTTGCCCCCACCTCCCTTCTCCCTTCTACCCGTCCGCTAAATTCAAAACTAACACAATGAGTAGTTATTTCCCTTGCCCCCACCTCCTTTCTCCCCGTCTGCTACATTCAAAACTAACACAACGAGTAGTTATTTCCCTTGCCCCCACCTCCCTTCTCCCCGTCTGCTATATTCAAAACAAACACAACGAGTAGCGGCATTTCATGCGCTAGTACCCAAACTCAGTCAGAAACTGCTAAATTCTTGCACATTCCTTTTAAGCCAGTACCCAAAGTCTGAGACTCCTAAAAATTGAATATTCGATCAATTGTCCCCTCCCTTATCTTGTATTAGCTATCTTAAATTGCAGCAGAGAAATCATATTTCCCCCCTAGCGTTATAGACTGACATACAAAGTTAATTATAATGTAGATTTACTACTAAAGGAAAACAATTATTTAAACTTACTTGAAATAAGAGGTTTTTTCATGTAAACATGCCACAGTGCAACTTGACTGCAAGGAGGGTAAGTCAAAGAACCCTAGCATACAAATAAAATAATTAAAGGTAGCTTCAAAAAAATTGACAATTTTAAGAGAAAAAAATAGTTTTGCCAATTCAAGCTTAATCCTTATTTTTTCCCCAATAGCTTTCTTAGTCAAGGTTTAATATTTTAAAGTACACACTCCCACTAACTATTAAAAACAAATTTAAACATTTTAAAGTGGGGATGTTTTATGCAACATCTCGTAATCAGTAAGAATCCGATTTTCTTTCTTCAATGTATGGAAAACTTAAAATAAATTTCAAAAACGCCCGGCTAGAGCTATCTACACAACAAGAACAACTTCTTTGTAGAATATGTATTTCGCTTTATTCAAGCCTTCTCAACTCTAATTTTTTGAGATTTTCTGTACAAAATAAATTTTTATGAAAATTTGGATTACTAAGTGCATGGCAATAGAACACTTATTTCGATAACTATATTTAGTAACAATACCCCCCTCCCACACACTTATTAAATAATTGTTGAAAAATACCTCATAAAAGTAATAATCACAGTTAACACAATGTTTATTCTTTCCTTCTCCCTCAAATTTTGGTAGATAAGGGGGAGACAAAGCTACATCAATCAAATGTCCCTTACTGGTTCCATTAATCTGACAATATTTGTATAAAGTTTAATTAATTAACAGTAAGGATAACAAACACATTCATTGGGCTTTACAAATATATATGCCATCAAACTATTAGCTAGATTGATTGATTTAAATGCAGACTACAGAAAGGAAAACTCACCTCTGGAGTAGGTAAGGATAGGGAGAGATGTACATCACTAACATTAGCAAGGATGGAGTTTTGAAACAAAAAAATATCATATTACTAAAACAGTTATAAACATAAAATTACCAACTAAAAATCAATTTAAGTACATTTTCCTCTAAGTGAATATTTAGGTACCCCATCATTGATTTTTAGTCGGCAACTTGAGGTTTACAAGTTATAATAATTTTTTGTTTCAAACCCCCATCTCTAGAACATTTGTAAGTTACAGACTTACTACAATATTATTTATCCTAAAAATTACCTTGTGTAAATTTTCATGCATCTCCCACATAGGAACAAATTCATCAGTTGCCTATAACAGTAAAACTTTATATTTATCAATACAAATTTTAAAAATTTCTGGGAACTATTTTTATAAACCTTTATTAGAAATAGACAACAAAATATCTGTTTTGACTAACATGCAGAAAATTATAAAGGGTGTAAAAATATCTATTCATTATAAAATGTTCAATTTTGGTTCAAATTTTGATTTTGGTTAATCTAATTCATGCTCAAAGAATGACAATATGAATAATATTAAACTCTTAATCTACTCCCCTTTCTAGAGCAACACAGCTAGGGAATTAGCCCTTGGAGAACTTTGCTTCATAAGGATAGTGCATATTGTATTACAAATATTCAATAATCCTAAAAATACTTAACTTTTACAAGGACAGGAATATCATAAAAATACCTCTTCAATTAAAACAATGATGGCAACAGCCCCAGGAACCTTCATAGCCGCCTCTAAACTTGGAAACTTAATGGAAAGTTAAAGTATCATTGTACAAAACTCTCACTGAGATGGGTTTTAATAAATGCCGCGTTTTTTTGACAATTTTTTAGACATTGATTGATTGAACGAAGACGATGGGATTTCAACACAGAGTATACAACATAAGAATTCAAAATTTTAAAATTATTATTTTAGCCATTTGTATAATGTCTAATACAACTTGAAATCCCATCATCTTCGTTCAATCAATCAATGTCTATAAAAATGGTCGAAAAAACGCGGCATTTATTAAAAACCCATCTCTGCTAGTTTGTACAAAATATTCAGGGTTAAAGAAAAGTACCCTAAAATTAATGAGACGATATGTTTCCAGTATAGCTTAAAACAGATTATGATCTGCCGGAAATAATGTATTGTATTGGATAACAGAAAATTTTCAACACATATGAAAATATGATATAAAAAACTATTATAAAACTTCGAGTACCAGTAGAATAATTTACAAAAATTATTCAATTGTAGTAACCAATTATTACCTTGCTATCATAATAGAAATTCTGAAATTCTGCAGCGTATCTAGTTCCATTTAATCTAAATAAATTCAAAATTAAAACATTGAAAAAATTGCTTTGCTATCATAGTAGAACCTCAGAAATTCTGTGATTAAATTTTGGCTTTTTTGCTTTGGGGGGGGGGGGGGGTTATAAAGGAAACATCCTAAAAACTATTTTGTATGGATTTTGAATGTATATTCATGAAGGAGGTTCATATTAGCAACCTAAATTGAAGACAAATTTACTTTAGTTTTCTGTGATGTTTCTAGGTTCCATAGATACCCCAATATACGAGATCGATAAAATATTCAACCGCCCCCCCCCCCTTCTGGTCTTTTTTTATAGATTAAAACCACATATTTTCAAATCATATTTAAGTGTGTGCGCGATATTTAAAGCTTTGAAAGTGTTGGCACGTTTATGACCTATCAACTAACTATCCAAAGTTGAACTTGTATCGAAGCTATGTTATAATGAACTTACATATGTTCTGACCCAGAACAATCATCTGCACCAACATGGATTACCAGACGATCATAGAGGAACCTAAAATAAAAATGGATCTCTATTGACTTTACTATAATATCCTTGAATAAAGTAACAGGATGGATGTTTGTCTGTCTATTTGTTTGAACCGTTGGATTTCGCTAACAGCAGAACTGATATGGTCTCCTTTCAGGGTAGCTTCTCAAGTCCTCGGAAGGTTTTTAACTATTTAGAGTAAGGTACCATTACCCTCCCAAAAGAAAAATTAGGAAAAATAATGAAATATGAACAAAAAACAGCTGATCTTAACATGAACAAATTATTTCTTAAATAAGATATTTAAAACAAATAAAACACATTTAAATTCCCACTAAAAGCCTCCAGGGGCGTAGCCGCAAGTCAATTTATAATTCATGTAAGGGGGGGGGGGAGGCTCTGGAGATTTAGGATAGTATGGTAGCGCGAATTGCAAAAACTGGAAGTAAAATTGACACTTTGAATAACTACCTTTCTGAATCGTCAAATACAGAACCAGTAAAACTTGGTCTATCCTCATCTAAAAAGATATGAAGGTTAGTTCAAAGAATAGTTATTTCTCGTATCGTATAAACAGCTGTCCGCGGATATAAAAATGTTAAAAAAATTTAAGATTAAAACTAGTTTTTTCAGCCCAGAAAGGCCGAAGACATGGGCATATTTTTGTCATATTTAGTGCAGGTTGAGACTGAAAGCCGTTTTTTTTTAATTATAAAATGTTGATTTCCCCGAGGCTTACAGGCAGTTGACAAGCCCTGATGAATAGTGTAGTAAATTCCAAAATAATTTAATCTTTACCTCTCCCCTTATAAATCATGCTGATTGCTCTGTTTTGCTGAATAATTTCATAGGTTCTTGGAACTCTAGGGAAAAATATTTTGAAAGAAACATATATAAATAGCTAGGCAAGCTTGTAATTATAAACAAATTAAAAATAATAACATCCCAATGGATAAATGGACTAATTGTATAAACTAAAAAAGGATGTTGTATGTATGTAACTCGTAAACGTCAAAAGAGATGTCCAAAATTTTTAGAAACGCTTAAAATATTAGACTATTTGAAGGGAAACACAACACTCCCTTTGGAAATTTGGCTAGAAAAAAAAACCAACCAACAATTTTTTTTCCTGGACAACCATTAGAGTCTTTTTTTTTGGTGCATCTTTTGACCAAGTTTTGCGAATGAAGCGTCCAACAGACAAACAATTCTTTGATTGCATAACTCTTAATTGTAAGTCTTAAAACTGTCAATGATAAAATACTTACTCAAATCCCGTAAACTCCATTCTCTTCATAAAATGTGGAGTTGGTCTAGGAGCTGTAGGAAGGGAAATTGGACTTTGCCTGCAAAAAAATCGGGTACTGTCAATTTTTTCAGGGCAAACATTAACATTGACATAACCTGACATAATCTAAGAAAAGCTACCGTGAAAATACGAAGAAACGCTCCTTAATAGGCGATGTCACGAAACCGACATTACCCAAAAATTTTCTTTAAAAACAGAGGATATTAATCTGTTTCAAAGCCATACTGGACTATTACTTACGTAAATCCTGAGCACTCCTCAAACTGTTTCCCCCAAACATTAGGTCCTGAAATATGTATAAGCTGTACTAAAATAATGTGAATATGCTACAAGAAGTATTCTTTGAAACATATGAAATATAAAAAAAAAGATTTGTTTAGTCCATTTCGTGATATTGCCTCTTAAGGTGCGTTTTTTTATTATTTTCACAAAAGCTTTTCTCCTATTTCTAGCCCCAGAGGAACCTATTGCATAACACTGCGCGCGGGGCAATCACCTAATCTAAACTAACCTAACCTAAAATAACCTATCAAAAGCTACTATGAAAAATGACGAAAGGCCACTTGCAATGCGATGTCACGGAAAGGACAATTTTAAGGATTGTTTAGATCCCGCTGACTACTGAACCGATTATTCTTTATTTTATGAAAACCTCTGTACTAAAAAGTCCCTAAAATTTCAACTTTATTATTAGGATTATTTTTAAATGTAGAATTATTATAAGCGTTTTAGGTGTAAATTGCCTTTACATGCCTTATTTATTTTAAAATTCATAAAGACACACACCTAATTATAGAGTTGCTTTGCTATTACAAATAAGCTTAAAAATAATGCTATCAATGTTTACCATTATTGCAGTCATAACCCCAAGTTATATCTTCTCTAGGTAAAGTATATCCAAATGTATCTCCAACTGAAATAATATTAATAAATAACAAGGATAACTTTATCCACAAACCTAACCTATATCTTCTCTAGGTAAAGTAAATCTAAAATTATGATTTTCAAAGGACGCATTTTAGAGAAATTATTATTAAAATGGTCCAAAGAATTAAATCATTTTCACTCCTCTTCCTATTCTGTTGAAACAAATTTAAACTAAACGATGTGGGGATAGTTTTTTTTCCTAATTCCTAACTAACAACCCTGTACCCAATACAACCAAACCAAATTGGCAAGACATTAACGCACGAAAAACTTCCCTTCTCTCCCTTATATCAATTCATATCAAAAGGGGTAGTTTCACGAAAGGCATTTGAACTTAATTTAGTGAACCGCATATTTTTTCCTGGTTAATTGGTTAAACTATATTTATCTGGCATATATTTGAACGAATTTCAATTTTCTACCACGCAGTTAATAAAATATCAAGACTTGAAAATAGTAAATTTTTAAATTGCATATATCACAAAAAGACGATTTTCAAGTCTTGATATTTTAAAAACTACGTGGTAGAAAATTTAAATTCTTTCAAATATATGCCATATAAATATAGTTTAACCCATTAACTAGCAAAAAATATGCGGTTCACTAAATTAAGTTTAAATGCATTTCGTGAAACTACCCCTTTTATGAATTAAAATCTGAAAATTCACTTACACAGGAGAAATAAAACTAAGAAATTCATTTTGAAAATCACTTTATTCTTAGATGACTAAAATTAAACTAACTAACAACATGAGTACACTATTCTTCTTTTTATATTATGGCTGTTCCCAAAGCCAAAATTTACCTGTATAACATAAAGTTTGGTATTATAAAAGGTACATTATAGTGTGATTATGTAGTTTCTTTTCACTCTAGAATTTGGTTTGTGTATTAATAGACATAATTTATCTAGATAATCCATCTGACCCTATTTTTCGTCAAACTTAAAAAAGGGAATTTTTGCAGACAAAACCTATTGTTTATTTTTTGTTATGTGCGAGATCTATTCAAGAAATAGCGCGATGAATTTTTTTGACAATATAATTTGTAGAAAGCTAACTTTATCCTAAGAAATTCAACGATTCATATCTAACTTATATTATGTAGTTTATCATGTGCTTCATATTATACGAGGAAAGAAATTTTACACGATAAAATTTAGCCAAGAAAAGCTTTTTCCTAAGAAATGCAACAATTTAAATTTAATAGACTTTTATCATTTCATGTCTATATATCTATTAGTGGTTTTGCCCCTTGCCTCTTGTTATTTTGATTTACGTTTTCTACAACAAAAAAAACGAAAGTTGTTAAGTACTTTTTTTCGACTATAAAAGAATCAGGTTTAAAAACTTTATAAAAATGACTTAAGTATTTGGATTTATTATAATAACAATTTTTTGCTTATATCGAATTTTAAAAATGCATCAGCAATTCCATTGTAGCCTCCAGAAACAGACAATAAACTTCATATTAAAACAAATAAAAAGGAAACAATTAATATTTTTTTTCAGAGAAGCAAAAGCTCTGAAAACTTTCAATAATAGCGAAGCTTTTTTTTAAACCTAGTTAAATAAACTGCGATCTAGATAGAGAGATAATACTTATTTATCGCATCATATTATAGACAGCTTTCCGCAGATATTAAAAAGAAAAATTATAATATTTAAACCAGTTTAGTCTCGAGGGCCGAAGGCATTGGCTAACAAAACTGGTAATAATTTTATGTTTTTTATTTTGATATTCGTAAAAAAAATATCTATAATACAATGCAATAGCTGCTTTTTTAGTATAGCTTATAACCGGTTCTAGTCCAGCGGATTTTAATCGGTTTCGAAGAGGGAGAAAGGGGGAGAGAGAACCGAATGGAAAACAGTATTACAGATGAAGAAAGAAAGACTGAAAGACAGAAACGACCACATATACATTACGTAGTTAAAACTAATTTCTCTAATTTCAGAGACTGGTAGTTCTAAGGGGTTGGAGTGTATACAGCTGAATGATTTTGACTCTATTCTGGACAAGTATATGAATGTTCCAGGTATGAAGCGTGTCTGACATAGCAGCAGTACAAAAATTTTCCCTGAGGTGGGGTGTTTCCCTAATGTGGGATGTTTTAAAGCAGAGGTGTGTATCGATTTTTATAATTCAATAAGAGCTATGTTTACTTTTGATCATAATACTATTAATGTATTACAAATGGGCTTACTTATGGAACATTTTGGGAAATTATTTATTGTTTCAGGCTTGCGAAATTTGTGCCTAATTTTTCATAAGATGGCACTATAGCATGTACCATTTTATTCTTATATTATTTCTAATATGTCTCAAAAGCAATGAAACATTATAGCACGTTTTGTTTGTATAATAGAAATATAAGAATAGAAGCATATTCTGAACCCTTTTTTCGTCAAATCTAAGAAGGAACATTTCTAGCAGACAAAAGTATTGTTTACTTTCGACTCAAGCTGATGTGGATTCTTAAAAAATGATAGACTCGCTACTCGATAGTGAGGCAAAATCATTTTTGTGAAAAATCATCCAAAAGCACATTAAAAATCTACAAAAATTAAACAAAATCAAATGTTAATAACCCTTTTAAGATTTTATTTAATTTTTGTAAATATTTTATTCGATTTTGGAGGATTTTTCACCAAAATAATTTTGCCTCACCAGCGAGTAGCCAGCCTAACTTTTTTTTAAGAATCCCCAATTCAAATCTAAGACGAAATTTTTGGGCAATTAATTCTGATTCCGCAAAGCTTTCTACTAAGACAATATACTGTTTACAGCTGACTTTTATCTATGTATGAAATGAAAAAAAACATGCGTTTGTAACAAATTGTGTACACAATTTCAACCAATAAGATAAAATGTATGTACCGATGCGATTCTCCTATTGGCTCAATCAGACATTACCTCTCTTTCTTAGTACCTTTATTGTTTGTATAAGGCTGTAGAAGCGTTGCCTCTTTTGGTTTTTGACAGCACTTTTGTACTTCATGTACCCATTATGTTTAGTGTTTACAAATGGAACATTTGGCACTTATTATTGTTTCAGGATGGAAAAAGTTGTGCCTAAGTCTGGATTATGATGGCACTTTTGCACTAATTTTACATTTAATGTGTTACAAATGTTTTTCAGAGTTTACTAATGAAAAATTTTGGCAACTTAATTGTTTTTGGTTGGAAGAAGCTGTGCTTACTTTTGGATTGTAATGGTACTTTGGCACTAAATATACCAATGGAGCTATTGGCACTTTTTAATGTTTTAGGCTGGGAGAAGCTGTGCCTACTCCTAGATTATGATGGCACTTTGGCACCCCATGGTTCTCATCCAGATTTTACAATTCTGCCACAAAATACAAGAGAGGTACCTTTAGCAGATACATTTATTTAATTTCAAATTTTATTCCCAATATTTACAAGCTACCCATATTAATAAAATAAGAAGATTGTATTATTGTTTTATTTTCTACCTCTGCATTATTAGATATTATCCTTTCTTGTTCTTTCTATTTGACTCATACTTTTACAAGTGGCTATGCTTTATTTTTTTGAGAGGGAGGGGGGTTGTCATTTAAAATTTACTGGGTGCTTAGTAGTACAGAAAATTTTCATTAAAAAATTCAGCTATCAATCTTAAATATAATCCAAGAATATAGCATTTCCCACATAGCGTTAACTACGACTTACAGACTAACATATGGATAGACAGACAAACTGAATTATAGATTAGCGTCGCTAGCAAAACTATATTAAATATGATTTTGTAAAAATATATTTGTTTTATTTTTAGGTATTGGAAAGACTGGCTGGTATGTCTAATGTTTTTGTCTCGGTTATAACAGGTTAAAATTGATTATCTTATTTAATCTGTATATTAATTCATTTATCTTTTCATCTAATTTACATCTTGCAAAAATCGCTTTTCTTATATAAATATATCAGAACAACAGGTCAGATATTGAGATAAAAATCTTTTAATATTAATAATCAGAGATTCCAATGACGCGCAAGAGAACAAATTCTCTTTAAAAATCAATATTATATGTATGTTTTATAAAATTGTTGAAATGCAAAATCCGTAAACTAGATGTAATTACATTTTAAGTTGAAATTATTACATTTGAATCCCCACTTTAAAACCATAATTTTATAAAAACAAAATTGTTGGTTGCCAAAAATAAAACTATTATAGAATGTTTTTGGTTTTTCTTTTAATGATCAAAGAGTTTTTTTCTATTTTAAAGCTTGTTTCTTATCATAACAGGAATCCTCCAACCAAGTTGTAACTGTCGTAGGTCGAAGTATCCCGGATATAAGAAACAAGGTTGGAATAGATAACATCACCTATGCCGGAAACCATGGAATTGATATTGTACATCCTGATGGATCTAAGGTTAGGTTTTAGACTATTTCTATATCCCCTTAGATGAATGTGAAGAAATATACATGCATTTTTAACATCATCTATGTAGATTATTTTTTTACACTTTAATGCTCTAATAATAGCTTTGAATGTAGCATAAATTCCTATAGCATCATACAAGACACAATAAAAACTGTCCCGAATTTGTATTAATTTTCAGGAATACGACTCCAGTGACGTTATATTTTTCTTTCCCTAAAAAGGGACAGGGGGAAGAAAATCTCTTCAAAAGAGATGGGGAAAACCCCCTTTTCTCCCATCTCTTTTTTCTTCCCCCCTTCCCTTTTTTTTCTTTCCCCCTTCCCTTTTTCAGGAAAGAAAAATATGACGTAACTGGAGTCGTGTTCCTCAAAATTAATACAAATTCGGGACAGTTTTCTGTGTGTCATAAATTCCTATAGCATTATACAACATTTCTTAGAGAGGTGGTCAGTAAATCAGTTAGCCAGTGAGGGAAGTGAGGGAAGTGGTTACGTATAGGAAAAGTTTGATGATCAGACAGAGAGGATTATTTTTTCGCGTATTTTGATTTTCTGTAAAGTTGTGTGTTAGCATTTAGTCAAATGCGCTTATTAAGTCAAACTGTTCTTAATTATGAACATGTCACATATATTCATTTGGAAAAAATTAAGCACAGTTTAACTTTTGACTAAATTCTAACACACAACTTTACAGAAAATAAGCAAGAAAAAATGACCCTCTTGGCAGAAACTAATGCATTTTTATTCAAAAGAGAAAAGGAATGCATTTTTCTAGTTTATGATTCCAATGCCACCAGAAGTTGAAGAAAAAGCAAAATGGCTGCTGCAAAAGTTACAGGTTAATAGACAATATTCAATTACTGGGCTTTAGGTGCTCATCTGTTTAATCAATATAAATTGCTACAAGTAGGGTTAAATGTCACAACGTCTATATATGCTTTAGAATTTTATATTGCGATACAGAATAATAATCTGAAAGAAGTATAAATTTAAAATTCATATCTTGAATTAAAAAATTTGAATTTTGGTCGAATACTTTGAAGAAATATGACATACTCGGAGAGGTAATAAATAGTAGCACCCATGAGACAGCGGGTCAAGTTAAATGTACTTGAATGTTTGAATCCAACATAACGATTTTAACATGCCAATTTCTAGACTGAATGTTGTGTGGAGGGAGCATGGGTTGAAAATAAAGGAGTGGTTTTAGCTTTCCACCATGAGGCTTGGAAAGAGAAGGGCTCCATAGGTAACAAAATTATTGATAATGCCTTTTCTCGTATTCATTCGAATCCGGTGGATAGGAACCGGTTCTCATCCATACGAAAAAACTATGTCTAGCATCGTATTATATCCAGTTTTCTACGAATATAGAAATGTACAATCATAAGATTAAAACCAGTTTTTTTAGCCGGTACATCCGGCACCTCGGGGCTAAAAAACTAGTTTTAATCTTATAATTGTACATTCGATATCCGCGGAAAGCCGTTTATAATACGATACGAGAAATAACTATTAAATGCCTTTTAGTAATGGATATAGAATAAGTAGTGGATATTCTTAGAAATTCTCCCATAACCTAATAAAATGTTTCTTACAGATGACTAATTTAACGATTTTCCACATGACCAATGACTTTACCCCCTAACCTGACCATGAAGGAACGTATTGGCTAATATATGAGGACTATATTAGCAACCTAAATTAACGACGAAAAATTCTCGGTTACATTATCCACGTATTCTATATCCAATATTATAGTATTCTATTGTGTAAATATTAAATTCAAATGAAGGATAGGAAGAACGTTTTATTATTGATGAATATTTAAATTGATAATATGATAGATTTAATATATAATATACTAATAATATATATTGATAGAGAAATATATTGATAATTAGTGAATTACAGTATACGTTACGAA
Source organism: Acartia tonsa (assembly GCF_053477335.1). NCBI lineage: Eukaryota > Metazoa > Arthropoda > Copepoda > Calanoida > Acartiidae > Acartia > Acartia tonsa. The sequence continues at coordinate 34,815,033 of NC_137269.1, read as the reverse complement.
AAATGACCGCTCTTTAAAATGTTCCTGCCTCCCATCTAATAAAGTTGTAACCCTATTTTTTGTATGTGTGCTTTTTATATATATGTATAATTGTGTGTGTTGTGGTCAATTAAATTAAAGAACTTTTACCGGCATCCGGCAGGCTAAAAAAGAAAAAATTCAAAATGCCAAAATTCAACCTATTATTATTTTTAGTGAATTTTACTTAAGCCCAAAAATCACATAGTAAAATTAATTTTAGCCTAGGGGTTATTCAGAGTTTTATCTCAAGTATAAAATTCTGCTTCTATAGACACCTTACTCAGCTTCCTAGCTCTCATACAAGTCATTTGAGCTCAAAAATCATGTATCAGGAACTCAAAATCAATGAAATTTAAGCTTTGTGCCCAGGGTGCCCAATTTTCAGATCTCAGCCTACAGAAGGGCTAGAAAAAAGTTCTTTAGCTTTTTAGTAATGGCAGAAGGAATAAAAGGCAGATACCATTTGAACCCATAGTCTAAATTGACTTTAGAGTACCCTTAGGGCCCCTCATAGGCTAGAATCGAGACATTTTCCATTTTCGATTTTCAGGACTACAGGTATGAGTCTTTGGTTTGACTTTAGCTCCCTATACGTGGAGCTAGGGTTGAGATATTGGAGTTTAGTTTTCGATTACCTCTCACTGTGGTATCTCACTGGGATCAGTAATATTTGACATAAAATCACTTCACATAAATTCATTTCACATAAAACGTTTCACATAAAGTATCATTTGACATAAACTCATTTGACATAAAGGTACATTTGACATAAAGGTACATTTGACATAAAGGTACATTTGACATAAAAACGTTTTACATAAAATCATTTCGCATAAAGGTACATTTGGCATAAAGGTACATTTCACATAAAGGTACACTTGACATAAAGGTACATTTCAAATAAAGGTACATTTCAAATAAAGGTACATTTGGCATAAAGGTACATTTCACATAAAGGTACACTTGACATAAAGGTACATTTGACATAAAGGTACATCTCACATAAAGGTACACTTGACATAAAGGTACATTTGACATAAAGGTACATTCCCATATAAATAAATAAATATAATAGTGGATGTAAATACTTTTTTTCTCCCTGAGGTAGTCATTTTTTCCCCGGTATCTCATTTATTTCCTAGTATTATTTTTTTCCTCAAGCATGGCAACCAGTGAACAGAATCTCAGTTCTGCACCACAAGCCTTGCACGACTGAAGTTCCCATGTCTATACAGTCATATTTATATGAAAATATTTTTAGAAGATTTTTGAATTTTTTTTTGAAGATTTTAGAAATTTTTATTTATTATTAAAAGAAAGCAAAATTACCTTGGGGAAAATCTTCAAAAAAAAATTCAAAAATCTTCTAAAAATATTTTCATATAAATATGACTGTATAGACATGGGAACTTCAGTCGTGCAAGGCTTGTGGTGCAGAACTGAGATTCTGTTCACCGGTTGCCATGCTCGGGGAAAAAAATGACTACCTCAGGTACACTTTGAAATGTATCTTTATGTGAAACGTTTTATGCCAAGTGTACCTTTATGTCAAATGTACCTTTATGCCAAGTGTACCTTTATGTCAAACGTACCTTTATGTCAAATGTACCTTTATATCATATGTACCTTTATGTCAAATGTATCTTTATGTGAAACGTTTTTATGTGAAGTGTACCTTTATGGCAAATGTTTTTATGTCAAATGTACCTTTATGTGAAGTGATTTTATGCCAAATGTTTTATGTGAAATGAATTTATGTCAATTGATATTATGTCAAATATTACTGATCCATCTCACTGTACTATCCTAGCTTGGTAGCTTGATATCTTAACTATCAAAGCGCTGAGACAACTTTTAGTGAGACCGCTTCGGTAGAGGAAGGAAAAAATTCACTCAAAATACATAATTGGTTAATTTTTGACATTTTGAATATTTTCTTTTATAGCCTGTCAAATGTGGGTAAATGTTCTTTAACCTCATTGACCACAACAAACACAAGCATACATATGTATAAAGAGCACACACACAAAAAATATGGTTAAAACTTTATTAGAAGGGGGGCAATAGCATTTTAAAGACCAGTCATTTTTTGTAACATATACTGTATTAGAAACATTGTTGTAAAGATGGGTAAAAATGTAGATATATTAAAAGACTAGATTACAAGGTTACAGGTTTAGTATAGTTTAATTAATTGATAAGTTCATAGATTGGTAGATTGATAGATTTCTTTGTTGACAAATTGGTAGATTAGTATAGTAATATATTTATGTATGTATTGATTGATAGTTTGACAGATTGATAATCTAAGTAAGATTTTTATCAAAACTAAAATTTCAGACCCTTTGAAGAAAGAGAAAATTTTGACACGAGCTAGAGACCTCATGACTGAAGCTGGATTTAGGTTTGAATAAAATAAGGGCTTAGCAGCCAAGCATAATTCACAAGACTGCAATTTATAAAGATTTAACCTGTTCTTAATATGGCTGTCTGTCCCTTTAGTAAATTTAAATACGCACCTAAACTGATTTAAATTATCTGATTACATGCGGCAGCTTAGCCCTGAATATTATTTAAAAATAGCTACTCTATAATTATTACTTGACTATATGTTTGTACGTGGCTCAACACGTAGCGCATCCGCTCGTCGTCGGGAAGGTGATAGTTCGAATCTCGGTCCGACACCGCGTCATAACTAAAGACGTTAAAAATGGTTCCTAGTGCTGCTAAGTCAGGTGCGAGACATAAATAGTTAGAGTAGGGAGAATGCCTTGGCTCAAAACAGGCGCAACTCACTACCATGCACAGTTAGGACTTCTCAGACAAAGGTCGTGCAATCAAAGAGTTGGTTGTCTGATGGGCAAATGGATGCATTACACCACAATCATAGGGCTTAGGGCTGACAACCCCATCCCATATCCATAAAAAAGCCACATTGTTACAGAAACACTGACAAATTGTCAGCGGCCTAAGCTCCCCCTGTGGATTGAAAAGGGCTTGTTACTGTTACTGTTATATGTTTGTAATATAATTGTTTGTAATTAGAACAGGATCTTACTGTTAAAAGATGCCTTACTAAGAGTGATTTTGATCTTAATATTTTTTTATTTTTTTATTCAACTTTCTATCCTTTGATATATCTAAATATATTTCTTGTCTATTCATCTTTTATCTATATACCTATATTATATTCCAATCCATCTATTTATCTATCCATCAATCTATCTAATTATTATTTACAGAATAGGAATGAGTGACGGAGGCCTTGTAACAGAAGCTAAGCCTCCAGTTAAATGGAATAAGGTAGCAAACCAACCAACTTGGTGCTTTCCCCCAAGAGTGCCTATCAAGCACTGAAATTCATTGAAAATAAGAGGAGGAGTTTTTTTCCTTTGCATAACCTTTGCGGGGGTTGATATACCTGCGTTGCTCTGACCCTGTCTGGCTACCCAGTACTCGATATAACCTAACCTGACCTAAAACACTATACAAACAAATGAAAACTGACACCATCCACCTTTTTTTAAATTTCAATTTTCATCAAAATAAGAAAGGGTTGGGGATTCTATGTTAGACTTGGCACTTTGGGGAAAATCACCACCAACTTTTAATAGTAAAGCTTTTCTACAAATTGGATGTATCGGCTTGATCACTAAGAAAGGTTCTTTTCCTAATTGTTTGTATTTTGTATGTAATTTTACTATTTTGCAACATGATTCTTGTATCAATAAGGTATATTCTAATCTGGGAAGCGTAGCATCTCTATGTCTATTACATAAAAATAATCCATCCATTGTTCATCTAAAAATGCTGATACTTTATGTTCTTTATATTTGAATAGCAAGACAGTCGAAAAAAAATCTGCTATAACTGTTTTTAAAAGCGTCTTCGCCTTTGAAGTTATCTACCTCTCTGGCATTTACACTTAACTTAGATACTAATTATTTAGGGTAACGCAGCTATCTATATTCTGAGAAGCGCTTTTGGTGTCAACTGGTCACAGAATATCAGGTTTACATTATTTGAAATTAAAATCAATCTACTAAAATAGTCCATTTAAAAACAGCTGGAAGTCTAAACCTGACACAAATATGGCATTCTTCTGACGCGCGGCTGCCTACCCCTAATTTAAATTATTTTTTTAATATCCTTAAAATGAAAAAAGGTTTAAGCAATTTTTACTAACAACAACTCTTATCCACCACCTTTACCCCATCCCCTTCATCTCCTACTGTATCAACAAACTGACCAATAAATGAGTTCCATGTTAGCAAGCTAAATTAACGACAATTTTCCCCCTGCATGTCATAATATGTTTATTCTTATCTACATATATTCACTGTTAAATTGATCGTCCTTGTTTAGAATCATATATGCTGGAGATGATTTGACAGACGAAGACGCTATGAATGCTCTAAAGGTAAAATAAAATTACAAAATTTTATTTTTTAGTGGTAGAGTTGCTATGCTGATAATTTATTTAACACTCCCCCCCCCCTTTCTCTCTCTCTCTTTCTCTCTATCTATCTATCTATGTCTTTTTATTTCCCTCTTAATCATTCTATTTCATTCTTTTTTCTGTGTTTCTATCTCTCTTACTTTCTTTCCCTTTCTTTCGTTCGCTTTCTTTCTCTTTCTTTCTTTCTCCTTCTTTCTCTTTCTTTTTTTCTCTTTCTTTCTTTCTCTTTCTTTCTCTCTCTCTCTCTCTCTCTCTCTCTCTCTCTCTCTCTCTCTATCTATCTATCTATCTCCCTCTCTCTTTCTCTCTATCTATCTATCTCTCTTTCTTTTTTCCTCTTAAAAACTTATCTAATATTCCTTATCTAGGGTCTTGCGTATAATTTCCGTGTGGTGAACTCTGGACTGGTCCAAACAGTAGCTGATCACAGACTTCCTGATACTAAGGTAATTGTAATTTATTCCATATATAAGTAGAGCATCTTTATGAATCTGCTAGAGAGCATTATATTGTAGGACAAGTAAACCCATATTATAGAGTATATATATAATCTTGGGTCCAATATTTAAAATTAGATGCTTTTTTGAGGTATTTTTGTAGTAGCACTGATTTATTAAATTAAACTACCTCTTGCGTTTCGATTATTTTGTGCTAAAGCACTGACCAATTTCTTTTGACAATCAGTGGCAATAACCTCTTTAGTATGACGCAGCATGTTGAAGATTAGTAACCCTATGGCAAGCAGTCTCGTTAGCATTTGCGCTAACACCTAAAAGTTGTACTATAAATTATTATTTTATTTAGGGAGTTGAAACAATGCTCAGATGGGTAGAACAATTTTTAAAGTCCAGGAAATAAAAATTCAGAAATTCTTTATTTGCCGCTAAAATAAACCAATCACGAGTCTCCTTGTCAAAAATACAGGCTTATTATTGGTTGTCATTTTACAGGTGAATGGTTCATTTTAGCGGCAAATCTTGTTTTCCTATTTTAATAGTTCTTAAGAAAAGTTTTATTTTAATTGTTATTCTTTTGACTATTTAAAGTACATTTAAAGTGTAAAAAATATAAAAGAAGACCTTAAAAATTTTAAATATTTGAGAAGAAGCAATCTTGAACAAAATAAATGCATCTTTTTGTCAGATTTTATTCATTCTTCGCTTTTTTGGATGATGTTATCCTTTAAGAATATTTTTTTTACGAAAATTATACATTATAAACTAAAATTTCTGAACACAGAAATATCAATATTATGTTTACATGTAACAAGAAAAACATATCTATTTAGTATAAATACATTAATAAAATTGATGTAAAAATACATACATATGATTATGAAGAATACATCTTTTGGTTAGTCTTTTTGTCAGACTTTTTACAATCTTCGCTTTTATGGATATTGTCATCCTTTAAGAGTAAGTTTTTATAAAAACTTTCAACTAAAATTTCTGAAAACACAGGTAAATCAATATTATGTTTACATGTAACAAGAAAAATAAATCTATTTATACATTTATTAAATTGATATAAAAATACAGATGATTAATAAAATATAATTGTTTTGATTGCATTGTAAATTTTATATAGCAGTTATATCATATTAGTTATTTATCGCATCGTATTATAAACAGCTTTCCGCGGATATAAAAATGTACAATTATAACATTAAAACCAGTTTTACGGGTTAAAAAACTGATTTTATGATTGTACATTTTTATAATTGTAGAAAACTGGATATAATATGATACTATACATAATTTTTCAGTATGGCTGAGAATAGGTTCTGATCCACCGGATATTAATCGGGTTCGAACTGGAAAATATAAATTTATATCTTTATAGTTTACCATTTGCTACGCCCCAAGCCTCTAAGGACTCTGTATTCGAGGACGGAAAAATAGCCTTAAACCATCTCAAGACTTAAGTCTGAAAATAAATTAGCCTTAAACCATCTCTGAACCTATGCGAAGCTTCCCATCAAGGATAACTTAGTAAGTGGATAGGGGTGGGTACTTTGGAAATAGGTTTATCTAACTCTTTTCATTTCAATTCCTAATAATAAAGTAACAGGATCTCTGCCAGTTTGTCTGTGTGTGTACCAAAGGATCTCGCTGAACGCTGAACCAATATGGTTCTCCTTTACAGGGTAGCTTCTCATAGGTCCTGAAAAGTTTATAAGTTTATAAGAAATCCCCTCTTGAAAAAAAATAACCCACCTCAAACAAATGCGGAGGGGTCAACTCTCCTCCCTCAAATAAAAAAAAGCCCCCCCCCCCCTTCTTAAAGTGCCCCTAGATGCCTATAAGGGCGTAGCCGCTAATCCTTATACTAAAGTAACAGGATGTTTGTCTGTGTGTTTGTGTGTCTGTACCGAAGGATCTCGCTAACCGCTGAACTGAGGTCCGGGGAAGGTTTATAACTATTTTGGGGGAGGGTAGAGAAATCACAAAAAATCGAAAAAAGTTTTATTTATAGAGACTCCTACGCAACATAGCTAAGTATTGTAGAAACTTGAAAGCAACTTAGATAAGTACCATATTATTATTTTTTAAACAAAAATTTAAAGTGCCACTAGAGGCTTCTAGGGGCGTAGCCGCTAATAATAATAATAAAACAACAACAAAATGCAAAACGAGTTTTATAAAGCTTAGATTCCCTATTTTTGCTTACAGGGGTTGTTAATAAATGTAATTCAATTTTGCACATGATAAATTAGTTGAATATTAGATTGGCAGTCATTTATCGCATCGTATTACAGACATCTTTCAGCGGTTAGTAAAACGATGAATTATGATACTATTTCCGGTTTTGTTAGTTCCGACGGGCCGAAGGCCCTCCTCTAACAAAACTGGTATTAATATTATGATTTTTCATTTTACTATATGTAGAAAATTTATAAAATCTATGGGGTAGTTGATTTTTTAGTATGAGAACCGGTTATATTCCAGCGGATATTAATCGGCTTCAAATTCATACTGGAAAAACTATAAGTTACTAAGATGGTTATAGAAAGTTGAAAAAAGAGACTTTAATTTAAAATTACATGTTTCCAGATTATTTAGAATATGATTTTTATTATAAAACCCAAATTAAGAAAAATAATTTTATCTACATGTCTATTTAATAACCAAATTAGTTTAAATTTGTCATTATAATGTAAATATATGAAAATTTAGGTATTTAATAAATTACAAGCTTAATATTTGAGATTAAAATATATAATATGTAAAATATTAAAATATTAAAATAATTATAAAACAATTTACATTAATATCACAGAAATGTTTTTTATTTAATTTTTAACAATTACAATAGACATTAATTAATCCAAAAAAATGGAAAGTTTTTAGGATTTTTATTAAAAATTTACTATTAAAAATTTTAACTGGGTTTGATTTTTACACTTTTAAATTTAAAATAACCAAACAAGTTTTTATTATCTTATGTTTGTGTCTGTTAAATAAGTTATTTATCGCATCGCGTTATAAAAAGCTTTCCGCGGATATAAAAAAAGTACAAATATAAGATTAAAATCAGTTTTGCTAGCCCCGAGATGCTGAAGTTACGGACTAAAAACTGGTTTTGATCTTATTACCTTCGTAGAAAACTGTATATAAAACTATGCTATACATCATTTTTAGTATGGCTGAGAACCTATTCTAATCCACCACCGGATATTAATCGGTTTCCAAACGATACTGAAAATGATCAAAAGCGTTACAGACCAACACAAGTGACTTATAGAGTAGTATGGCATATAACAAGAATGATCAAAGAGCAAAGGAGGGGTTTGTATGTTCTATAATACATTTCCTTGAATATTTCTTGATATTTCTGTACCCTTCCAAACTAACTCCACACACATCCTTAATAAATAAAATATTGATTTATCTTCAATTAATCTTTCCTTGCTGCACAGCATTTCTAGTTTAATATTTGTTTAGTAGCGTATCTACTAAATAATTGAGCATGTCTGCATTCTGTTTGTTGTGTCTTTTTTCTATACAATTTGTAATCCATTAATCTATCACCATGTAGTTAGTCTATCTGTCTGTCTGTAAGCATGTCTGGTTTTCTGTCTGTCTGTCTGTATTCTTGTCTTTCTGTTTGTTTCTTTGTCTGTCTGTCTTTCTACCTGTATATTTAAATGTTGAAGCTATACTGACCAGCCCCTGGTCGGTAATGAGCTATCTGTCTGTCTGTCTGTCTAACTATCTATCTACCTGTATATTTAAATGTTGAATCCCCCTGCAGTAGTAGGCTATACTGACCAGCCCCAGGTCGGTAATAAGCTATCTGTCTGTCCGTCTGTCTGTCTTTCTATCTGTCTGTCCGTCTGTCTATCTAACTATCTATCTACCTGTATATTTAAATGTTGAAGGCCCCTGCAGTAGTAGGCTATACTGACCAGCCCCAGGTCGGTAATGAGCTATCTGTCTGTCCGTCTGTCTGTCTTTCTATCAGTCTGTCTGTCTGTCTGTCTATCTATCTACCTGTATATTTAAAGGTTGAAGCCTCCTGCAGTAGTAGGCTATACTGACCAGCCCCTGGTCGGTAATGAGCTATCTGTCTGTCTGTTTGTCTGTCTATCTAACTATCTATCTACCTGTATATTTAAATGTTGAAGGCCCCTGCAGTAGTAGGCTATACTGACCAGCCCTTGGTCGGTTATGAGTTCACACCCCCGCACACTCAACTTTCTGAAAATTATTCAAATTATAAAAATTTGAATTATTCTATTAGATTGCTTTTCATAAGAACTTATGCGTTTTGAAATGAAAAAAAAGCTAATTTACAAACAATTATTCATAACGAACGGAAATCAGTTTCAATAGTCATATAGTTACAAAAATTTAACTAATTAAAACTTAACAAGGATGACAACATCCATACGTAGCGAAGCACAAAATTTTGTGGATGGGACTGACCGTCATGGTTGTTTCTTCAAACGACATGAAATTTAATTTTGATATCTTTAACTGAAAAAATTTTGAATATCGGACTAAAAACACCAAAGATATGTGGGAAAATGTAAAAAATATAAAAATAGCCAGAAACCTGCAAAAAGGCAGTCTGACCGTCATTATTGTTTTCTCCAAACGACGGAAAATTTAATTTTGATATTTTTAACTGAAAACATTTTGAAAATCGGACTAAAAACACCAAAGATATGGGGGAAAATGTAAAAAATATAAAATAGCCAAAAACCTGCAAAAAGGCAGTCTGACTGTCATAGTTGTTTTCTTCAAACAATGTGAAATTTGATTTTGATATGTATAACTGAAAAAATTTTGAAAATCGGATCATAAACACCAAAGATATGGGAGAAAATGTAAAAAATATAAAAATAGCCAAAAACCTGCAAAAAAGGCAGTCTGACCGTCATTATTGTTTTATCCAAACGACGGAAAATTTAATTTTGATATCTTTAACTGAAAAAATTTTGAAAATCGGACCATAAACACCAAAGATATGGGGGAAAATGTGCAAAATTAAAAAAATAGCCTAAAACCTGCTAAAAAGCCGTCCGACCGCCATTGATGTTTTATAGTTAATTGTGCTCCTAAATGATGGCAATGTTGTCAAAAAATTTCAGAATCCTATCTTTTATAGGAGCTGAGTAAATCCCATTTCCCCCATAGCGTTACGGACGGACGGACTGACTGACGGACGGACTGACTGACGGACGGACATAGTGAATTATAGAGTAGCTTCGCTACTAAAAATATGATTTAAAAAGTTAGTGAAATGTAATAATAGATATTATAATCTTTTTAAAGCTTCTTATAGTGCCTATAAGAAATGACGGCATACTGGCCTACCATTGGTCAATTAAAATGTACTCTGGCCTGCCATTGATAATTTAGTTGTGTATTGGAGCATCATTGGTCTTTTTTATTGTATAAGGCACCCCCAAGGTGTCATTTTTTAGGCACTATTAAGAGCTTTAATCTTTTTTACCAATAAGACATACTTGAGTAAATGACAAACTTGCCGGTCAGACTACTCTCTAAATTCTTTTAAGCAAAAACGGTAGAGCGGCCAACAGACTATATAGTATGGACCTCCTCTTTATAAGGTACTAGCGGGTGCACTTTTCGCATCTAGCAGCTTTATATTCAAAGGATTAAGGAAAGCAGGAAAATAGCCTAAACCAAACTTAGATATGAAAATCAAATAGTCTAAAATCATCCAGGAACATATAAGAAGCTTCCATGAAATGGAGAACTCAATCGGTTCAGTAGTTAAAGTAATCTTAAGATACAGACAAAAAACCTTACTGAAAGAGTGGAAAAAGGAAACAATAAAACAAGAACTACTACATACTCTATCAGCGAAACTTACCTAAGATTAGGGCAGTGCTGTGAAAGATCTCTGAGACCCAAATCAGTAATGTCACACTTTCCAATGTCTAAGGATCTGAGAAAAAAGAATTGTGAACAATACTAAACATTAAAATACTTTCGTCAATAAAAAATGTATGATATGATAATGATTTTTCATGACAGGGGTAAATGGGTTAAATTAGCCATTACTTTTTATTTTAAACACACACTCTATATAACACAAATGTCATGGCGGCAACAGGAGCCGTCCAAAATCCAGATATAGTGCTTAGAAAAAAATTAAATTCACATTTCTCTGCCTTTATTTAATATTCACAGGTATCCTATGATGATGATAAACAAATTACCCCTTCTGTAGATTGAAATTATTGGCTTAAAAATTAGGACACTGCTAGTTGAAAATCAATTTGCAGTATAATCCTGTCTAAGTCCAATGAGATTTTTCTTTTTTACTTTAAAACTTTATTTGCTAACAGCTTCTTAATATACAACTACAAATAAAATGGATGTAGAATATACGTGGATATTATGACAAGTAAAAATTGTCGTCAAATTAGGTTACAATTTTCCTACATATTTATTGGTTGGGTCGTTTATCCAGAGGGGAGGGTATGGGGAAGATCATTATTTTAGCCCGCTAGAGAGTTCACTTTAATGAACATGAAAATCTGGTGTAAGATCCAAGTAATAATAAATCCATTTCAATTAGATAACTGGTATTCTTTATGAGAAAGCCTAAAATGTCAAGTGTGACGTCATAAAAATTCATTTCTTTTTTGGGGGTTTCCTTTTCCACTTCTCCTCTCATCCTTTCTTTTTAGACGTACTTTTATGACGTCACGCGTGACTTTCTCTTCTTTATGAGTTTGGTTAGTTTACCTGATCCTAGTGCATGAAGTTGCCAGAGCCTCCAGGGCCAGATCAGACACAGCCTCACAACCTCGAAGGTTCAGGTACCTACAAATTATTTATATATTATCATTTAAATGGTTATATGCTTTTATTTTTAAAAGGGTTTTTCAAGTATCCATCAATGAATAGTGCTATTTGGTATAATATTCATTTACCTTAGTTTATAGCAATGTTTCACTAACTGTTTAACTCCTATATCCGTCAATAGATGGCGCTATGGTGTAATATTTAGTTACCTTAGTTTATAGCAATGTTTCACTAACTGTTTAACTCCTATATCCGTCAATAGATGGCGCTATGGTGTAATATTTAGTTACCTTAGCTTATAGCAATGTTTCACTAACTGTTTAACTCCTATATCCGTCAATAGATGGCGCTATGGTGTAATATTTGAATACCTTAGTTTATAACAATGTTTCCCTAACTATTTAACACCTATATCCGTCAATAGATGGCGCTATGGGGTAATGTTTGAATACCTTAGCTTATAGCAATGTTTCTCTAACTGTTGAACTCCTATATCTGTCAATAGATGGCGCTATGGTGTAATATTTGAATACCTTAGCTTATAGCAATGTTTCCCTAACTGTTTAACTCCCATATCCGTCAATAGATGGCGCTATGGTGTAATATTTAGTTACCTTAGCTTATAGCAATGTTTCACTTACTGTTTAACTCCTATATCCGTCAATAGATGGCGCTATGGGGTAATGTTTGAATACCTTAGCTTATAGCAATGTTTCACTAACTGTTTAACTCCAATATCCGTCAATAGATGGCGCTATGGTGTAATATTTAGTTACCTTAGCTTATAGCAATGTTTCACTAACTGTTTAACTCCTATATCCGTCAATAGATGGCGCTATTTTGTAATATTTAGTTACCTTAGTTTATAGCAATGTTTCACTAACTGTTTAACTCCTGTATCCGTCAATAGATGGCATTTGGCTACAGATAAATATCTAAAAATATTGAAATAGTTAAAAGATGCTAAATAGATTTATGGACAGAAAATACCAAGAAGGTAAAGCAATAGGCGATAAAAAAAAGATAGTTAATGATTAGACAATAAGATTAAGATAATTGATGAAGGGGTAGATAGAAAGATAGATAGCTAATTAGTTGGATATAAGGAGTAATGGATGGATGGCCAAAATCTTAAAATATCTGGATATACAGATAAATGATAAGATAGAAAGATTGATAGATAAGGTAGATTAAATTTAGGCCAAGGCCAAATCCCATGGATGGATAGGTAAATATACAGATACAAAAATTTAGATAAATAGATAGATATTCGACTTACTTACATGGATAGATAGATAGATACATAAATAGATGGATAAATAGACCTTACCTCAGGCTAGGACCTAACTTAGCCAGATATGAGAGGCCCAAATCAGATATTTGTTTACAATCTGAAGTGCTGAGTTCTTTCAGAAGCAAACAATAACTGGATATATACTTTAAACTCTGATCTAGAATGAAATAAAATATATGTAGTTTATTACTTTAAAAACTAGAAAAAAATGCCTTCCTAAAAACATCAAGAATACAACAATATATAACTCCAAATTAAATTTCATTTAATTAAGAATTAATAATTATAAAAATTTTTGTTTAAAATGTTTTATAGATAAATGATTGATTACTTATATTTAATGTAGTTGGTAGCTGTGTTTAGTGTTAGCTAGAAAAATGGGGATAGATGTCACCGCTTTTGGCCTACCTATTCTATTAGCGTCATAGTGGAGAAAAGAGAAAGGGAAAAGGGAGAGCAACCCCTTAGAAAAGGGATGGGGTTCAGGGTATTTCCTGCGTCAATAGAATATGTAGGCCAAAAGCAGAGACATCTATCCCCGTTTTTTTAAGACACTATAGACAGCTACATGTAGTCGTTTTTAATAATTCATTTTTTGTGAGCTAAAACCGAATGCAGTCTTATTTTTTTTAAATTACTTACAAACCTGTTATATTATTACATCTTCTAAGGAAGAGATATTGCAGCTGAGTACAATTCTCAACAGCCAGCCGTACACTGGTGTCATCAACGGCTGGACAGTCAGACACATCCAGGTACTGCAGCTGGAGGCCACCTGGCCGCTGGCGAGCCAAGGGTCCGGCCAGGTATACTGTGTTCACCATTGGACAACCTAAATATAATATTTTTTAAACATAAAGAAATTTTAATGTTAGAAATATTCTTTTTTTTGTTAATATTATTCAATATACCTACCTTTAAAATTCTTTCGTAGCTATTTACCAAGAGTATTTTTTGCAGGAAGATTGAGTATTAATCAAATAATCAAATAAACCACATTCATCCATAATAAAAAGCTTGGACGTCCATGAGGTGTTGTTCAATTAACTCCACAAAATAGCCTTAAGCCAATTAATGTCAGATAAAAATCTGTGTTAAACAGTAGAACCTTGAATTCTATCAGTTGCTCAGAGAGAGTCATTAAGACTTTTGGACAAAGATCTTGCAATCAATTCTTTACCTGTAACATCTAAATGTTGAATATCCAGACATCTGGAGACTAAATCCAGGACACCTCCATTCGTGACTCCAGGACAGTGTTGCAGCTCCACCCCCTGGAGTTGGGGGGCGTGACGACCTAGCAGCCCCAGGCCACGGTCGGTCAGTCTGGCTGACCCGTTTAAACACACACGTTGTACTAAAAATTATTGTTTGATTAACAAACAAAAATTTTAACTAAAATTAAAAATTAAACTTCTTCCTTCTTACTTCTTACTTCATAGTACTCTGATAACGTGATGCTCGCAGCTGGCTAATATAACGATAATCCCAAATCAACCCTTTGTTCAATTCATTTATCCTACTGGATTAACGCACTGACCAATAAATAAGGTCCAAACTAGCAAGCTGTATTGAGGAAAAAATTCCCCCTATCATAATAACTACGTCTATTCTACATCCATTGGCATTCGGTAAAACGAATACAATATACACGTTTAAGGCCTATGAATCCGTATAATAAAGTAACAGGATGTGTGTTTGTCTGTCTGTACCGAAGGATCTTGCTAACCGCTGAACCGAGCGGGTTCTCCTTCACAGGAAAGCTTCTAATAGGTCCCGGGAACGTTTATAACTATTTTGGGGGAGGGTACTATCACCCTCCCATGAGAAATTACAAAAAAATCGAAAAAATTAAAAAATTTGAGACACTTGAACGCAACATAAAGAGGTATCGTAGAAACTTAAAGGCAACAAAAAGAGGTATCGTAGAGACTTGAAAAAAAAACATTTAAAGTACCACTAGAGGCCTCTAGGGGCGTAGCCGCTAGTAATAGATAAAGTTAATATATACTTAAGAAGGTAACTAGAACGAGGCGACAGGAAGATAAGTAAATAATTAAATAGATAAAAACACCAGAAGATAACTGGATTGAAAAATAAATAGTTTTATGGATAGAATGAAAATTAGAAAGATAGACATAGGATATAGATAGAAAGATATCTAGACACAAATACCAACCTGATCTGAGTCCTGAATTCCTTGCCAAGATGTCCAGAATAGACTTAATAGCACGGTCAGTCTCCAGGGTGGGGGAGGTCAGCACAAGGGTTCTCCATAAATCTGGCTCCCAGGACAGAAAGTACAGCCGTTTACACGTTCTAGACACCTAAAGTGTACATTTGTTACCATTTTAGCCATGGATCTGAAGGGATAAGACAACGGCCTATAAATTGATGTAAATCCCCAATGATGATACACAAAATTACCCATCCTGTAGATTAAAATTGATGGTTCAAACGTTAGAATACTCAACTTAATGAATCAACCAATCAAAAAAAAAGCAAAAGTTGTTAAGCCAACAAATGAAAAAAACGTTATTATAAAACTTTGGGGACTAGTGTAATAAATAGCCCATCGTTACCTCTCTCTCTCACTCTGATTTTAGTTATCCAATGATATATAAGTAGTAAGGATTTTTATGCCTGCAGCTAAAGATATCGGAAATGGCTGATTCAATTGGGTTGTGCGATCCAGGGAAGCAATATGAGTATATTTTTTGGTTCCGGACAAACGCAGGAGTCCCAAACGTCGGAGTGGACAAACGGAGGAGTGTTAAAATATTAATTAAATTAGGTATTTCTATACAGAATAGGTTAGGTTAAGATATGAATATACAAATAATCCCCTCGCAGGGGTTAGGCATTTAAATACCTCAAAAATGGTTAAAATTAGGTTAGGTTAGGTTAAGTATCCACTCCTGCGTTTGTCCACTCCGACGTTTGGGACTCCTGCGTTTGTCGTAGGGCCTATTTTTTAAGTGTTTTTAGGCTTTTTTACATGACCTCTCTTTCCCTAAATGCTTGGAGCGAAGTAACTAATATAATTT
Organism: Acartia tonsa; assembly: GCF_053477335.1. Taxonomy (NCBI): domain Eukaryota; kingdom Metazoa; phylum Arthropoda; class Copepoda; order Calanoida; family Acartiidae; genus Acartia; species Acartia tonsa. Next base: position 34,798,926 of record NC_137269.1, on the reverse strand, counting down.
AGAAGATGTCTGTACAAAAATGAATAATAAATAATGATGAATAAATGTCATAAATTTTTTAGCTTATTAATTGAGTATCCACATACACCTATACCCTGCAGGAAACCTTAAACCTCAGGGGGAAACTTAAACAGTTTACTAACCTGAACTATTTCTGTAGAGGTTAGGTACTGAAGAATTTTGACTATGAGGGTGTCGGCTAAGATATCCAGAAAACAAAGTTCGGCCGACAATTTTCCGCCAGTTTGTAACCTAAAAATTTATAAAGAATATATCTAAAATAACATGATGTTTGTCTGTCTTTCTGTATATCCAGTAAGGTCTTGTAAGTGGTAGAATCTAATATTCCTTTATATTCAGGAAAGCTTCGTTTTGGTCTGGGGTTTTATGCCATTTTATGAGATAAAAAAAGTACGGATATTAAATAATACCTGTTATGTTTATTTTTAAAAACCGGCTGACAATTTCTATGTCTCGTGGGCGGGGGATGGTACCCGCTCCCCTCGGAGCTGGTCGGAGACCGAACAGACCGTCCATGGCCGCTGCTAGCTGGTGACCGTCCATGACCGCTGCCGGCTGGTTGACTAGAAGTTGGGGTGAGGGAGGTAGCACGCACGTTCCAAACTCTTGAATTAGGGACACCTGCGTAGAAAATTTATAATTTATTAGGATAACCTCATAGATAGGTGACGAGTTCAAATATTGCCCTAAATCGCAAAATAATCTAGATGTTAAAACTTACTGTATTAATGCGCTACATTAATATCAAGAGTTATTCTTTAGCCCTAAACAGTGCACAGTTAGGACTTTCATAAAAAGGTGGTAGTGCATATCAATTCATCTATCTATATATTTATGCTACTATCTCTCTACTATCCCACTCTAGATGATGGCTATTAAATCAAAGGAGAATCCCGCCATTAAGAGACAATCTATCTATCTATTTATTTATATATCTATCTATTTATCTATATATCTATCTATTTATCTATATATCTATCTATTTATCTATACATCTATCTATCTATAAACCTGTGGATGTTGTCTCTAATGAAGAGGTACTCTGAGAGCCCGTGGGTGAACGACTATCTATCTATCTATCTATTTATCTATACATCTATCTATCTATAAACCTGTGGAAGTTGTCTCTAATGAAGAAGTACTCTGAGAGCCTGAAGGTGAACGACTATCTATCTATCTATCTATCTACCTATCTATCTATCTATAAACCTGTGGATGTTGTCTCTAATGAAGAAGTACTCTGAGAGCCTGTGGGTGAACGACTAAAATAAAAATAAAAATAAATAAAAAATAACAATCCAGTATGGCTTCGAAACCGATTATTATCCGCCGGATTTGATCCGATTCTAAGCCATACTGAAAAATCATGTATCGTATCGTATAATTTCCAGTTTTTTTACGAATATGAAAACGGGGCTAACAAAACTGATTTCAATCTAACAATTGTAAATTTTATATCCGCGGAAAAGGTGTTAAAAATACGATGCTATAGATAATTATGATTGTAGCTATCGCAGCTAATAATTTACATGCAATAACTGTATAACAAATTCAGTAAATAATTGTAAAGCCATATCTTCACAACCTATAGTTTCAAACATAAAATCTTGAGATATATTTAGTAAATGTCCTAATGATAATAATTCCTGTATGCATGTTTGTTGGTACTAAAGTCTTTAATTTAAATAGAACGTCTTTTTACATGGAACATATGTTTTTTTAAGAGGCACATCTTACGCTGCGCAAAGCCGGTACATTTTTACTTGGCTCGCCTCGCTGCGTGCGGACGCACTTTCAGACATATTCTAACTATAATGTAGCTGCACTACATAAACTGATTAAATATATAATAACATTTTTACCTGGACATAATAAGAGAATGGTAACCCGCATCACTGGTTCCTGTACAATCATTATATTAACCAAATTATTCATTCTCATAAAATAATTATTTCATTCAAAAAGGGACGTAAATAACGTCCAAGTTGGTGCAAGAAAAGCACACTAAAATATTGACACCCCTTCTTTAAATTAAAAACTCTCATTGATTTAACCTCATGGGGCTAAGCCCCTAGAGGCTAGGGGCGAAGCCGCTAGTAGTTGACAGAATTCATTAAAATTTTACCTTTTCATTTACAGTCTGGTTCTTAAAGTATTGTAAACGACTCAACCAATTAATTTTTATTTATTTTAGAGAAGGTTTATTAGGGTTCCATATTTGTATATTGTAATATAATTGTTTAATCGAAGAAAAAAAAGAAAAATTACCAATAATTCAATTTCGAAAAACGTAATTGTTTAGAGTATGAAACTTAATTCCATTCAAATTATTTTGCTCTATTTATCTATCCCACTATATGCGTATATATTATTCTCTTGATTTTTTTATTTCTTTACTTTTTTCTTTTTATCCCTCTCTATGAAATGGAGATTAAATATAAACTTTATTACAAACTCATTATTTGACCCTCCATAGAAAAACTTACTGACGATGGCATTTAATTACTGAGTAGCTGCGCTACTTAAATTTGTTCTCTACGTACAAAGGTTTCAATTTAAGATGCATAAAACTGACGTTTTCTCAATATAACATATTTTTTTCTTTCGAAATCAAACCAGTTTTAAAGTTTTGAACTTCATAGAAGAAAAAAAAAATCAGCATATAGTCTGAATCATGTCATCAAGCACTTCATAAAATTGATCAACTATTTGCGAGATCTTACAGGATTTGCAAACAGGTAACTTACTAATTTATGATATTGTTTATTGATAAAAAAAAGTCTTTAATGATGAAAAAAATGAGGAATGAGAAACTGTCCCAATTTTGTATAACTTTAGCGGAACAAGTTCAAATTACGTCATATTTTTCTTTCCCGAAAAAGGGAGGGGGGGAAGAAAATCTCTTCAAAAGAGATGGGGAAAACCCCCTTTTCTCCCATCTCTTTTTTCTTCCCCCCTTCCCTTTTTTTTCTTTCCCCCTTCTCTTTTTCGGGAAAGAAAAATATGACGTAATTGGAACTTGTTCCGCTAAAGTTATACAAAATTGGGACAGTTTCTCATTCCTCGAAAAAAATGTTTTTGCTAAATTTTGAAATCTCCTTATGAAAAGGTTATAGGGGTCAAAAGTGGATAATTTCAAGTAGGGTTGATCTTTGACCCTACAATCCTTATGTTGCCTAGCAAGGTTTTAGACAAGGTTGGGTTTTGGGACTTTTTCCATTTTCCAAGCTTTTTATTTTGAGGGGGATAAAATTAGGGGACTCAGATATTTTTGTTGGGGGGAAAGGGTAATCTTTTGTATTTTTCAAAAATTTTAAGGGGGGTAAAGTAAAGGGTTTCAAAATTTGAGGGGGATAAACACCCCTTTACCCAGCACTCTTCCTTGGATGTCTATGTATACTTAATAGGTGTTTTAAGGAGGGGGGGGGGGGGTAGTTAACCAGACCCCCCATACTTTATAATCCTAGGGATGTTTGTTATCATTTCCCTAAAACTTACCTGCTCCCCCTTTACTTCTTTTTTTTTTGGGGGGGGGGGGGTGTCATAAAAAGTGTATATGCGATAGGTGTTTAGTTACTGTGTTTTTATTCAACCATTATTAAGTTACAATTTACTAAAATTTATAGAATCAACATTGAAAAACGAGTAATCCAAGACTAAACCTTGCAAAAAAAAACTTTGCAGTAACTAGAGCTTGGGGCATTTCGCGTAGATTTTGCACTATTATCAAAAATCATGACTCGGAAAACGGGCAAATAGATGGAAAGATTAAAATGATGGGGACTAGGGAGGAAGGGGGAGTTTTTTGGGCGCGGGGGGGGGAGTTTGACTTCAAGGGGGCTTTTGCAATTTTAAAGTTGTCAAAAGTAGAGCTGAAAAAAGGGTTCTAACTTTGATTTCGTATAACAAAATGTTATATTTCAGATAAATTGTTCATCAAAGCTACTTTAAATTTTACAATATTCTGTTGCTTTTCTTTATTTGTAGTGACTTTAACTAATTAGTAAAAATGTATCGTTATGATATTAAATATGTAAGTAGTTATTTTATTTGTAATAGTTACTTAAATAGTAAAATAGTAGATTTTAATGAAGACTTACTTATTAGATAAGGAGCAAAGTTATACTGCCATGCCGTTATTTAATATTTGGGAAAAGACAATAGGAAAATAATTTTTACTTACATATCTTCGTTTAATACTAACAAGCCACCAAAAGCTAAAATTATACCTGTACGTACAATAAAAATTCAATAAGAGTCCCCCAAGTTTTTAAGCCAACGAATAAGAAAACGTTATTATAAAACGTTGGGGACTAGTGGAATAAACGACCCATTGTCCCCTCCTTTCCTCCCATCGTACTATAAGCCTTATTTTTATGTCTCTTATGGTTCCATTGGAATTAGACTAACAGGGCCAAATCCCAAAGAGGGATTCCAATCCTTTAAAAAGCCAACTACAGCGGGGAACAAACTTGCTGAACTATAATAGACCCAACTAAACCTAACCTAACCTAATAAACAAGTATTTCTTTACAAGTGGGTAAAACCCTGAGTAGAGAAGGGATATTTGACTGTAAATTAAACTTTTTCCTGAAGTGCCATTTGAAAAGTTCTCTTATTCGTTAGCCTAAAGACTTTGAAAATTTGTATTAAATCTTTATTTGGTTATACCAAACACCAATGTTCAAACTTTTACACCAATAAGTTCATTCTTCTAAAGTGGTAATATTGTTATTTATAATGAGGTGGTGACAACAATTCATCGTCTATTGTCTTATAATATCCCTAAGATTCCTTGCAAATTGTAAGTGGGGGAAGGGTTGATGAAAATTGTGTGATAACTCGTAATACAGGAAAGGACCAGCTATAAAGTTAAATCACGAGGTGTATCTTCACTTTCGCTATATTTATCACGTTTTGAAATCAGCAAAACCGCTATAACAGCGCAAACAAACTGTCCTTTGACATTCTTTTTAGTTATAAGAATTTTTACAAAGGTATTTAAAAAAAACACTACATTTGACTTTAATTAAATTTTTACATCAGAGGTGGATTCTTAAATTTAAAAAAATTGCCCTACTAATCGCTTAGTAGGGCAAAATTGTTTTCGTGAAAAATCCACCAAAATCACATTAAAAATCTACAAAAATTAAACAAAATCTTAGAAGGGTTATTAGCATAAGATTTTATTTAATTTTTGTATATTTTTATTATGATTTTGGTGGATTTTTCATGAAAACAATTTTGCCCCTTTAAGCGATTAGTGAGCAATTTTTTTTTTAGAATCCACCTCAGTTTTATAAATTTTTAAAATAAGTTAGTAAACAAGGAATTTATTAAATTACTCTAATCAGGAATCTTGAGTGATAAGAGACAATGAATGATGAATTAATGTAAAATCTTAAATAGCATTAACAAAATTTACGCTGTAGAATCATACTGCAGAGTATAAAAATATATAAAAATAAGAATAATAACCTACATCATTATTTTTGTGGGAATTTTAAGTTTTGTTTTCTTTATTCATTGAGTACTTTTTACGAAATTCTATTGTGTCTTTCCTTTTTGAGTGTTTTATTTAATAGATATTGTACTCTAGTATTATTCTTATTTTTAACTCTGCATTATGATTCTACAGGTGTCAAGATATATTTTGATACACCTTTCAAAAATTCAAAAATGCTTTAAAAACAGATAATAATTTTGACTGTATTGTTTTAACCCCCAACAGTTGTCATATAATGATAATCTTCAGAGATTAAGAAACAGGTAAATGGAATTTTTTAGGATATTTGTGCAAGGAACGTCCAAGCTTTTTATTTTTAGGGAAGTAAAATGAGAGGTTTTAATGTTTGGAGGGAAAAGAGGGGGGGGGGGAAGGCCTTTACCCCACACTTGGACGTCTGAGGGATACAGGATGCATTTTTGTACAACTGTTAACCAACTAATTGTTTAAATTGTCTGATATCGATCGCTAAATAAAAGGTGACTTTTATTTATATTCAACTGAGAATATAAGGTTTTTCAAATATAATTATCTTAGTAGCCACAGTACACCAACAAACCTTGCTGGATCAAACAGACAAAGTCTCAAGTGAGTGCACCATGTTGGTATGCGCACCCAAAAAAAATTTACATGTACGAAACGATACATAATTTTTCAGTATGGCTCAGAACTGATTCCAATCCAGCGGATATTAATCGGTTTTAGGGCCAGGCTGGAAAAAGTGTTTCTCAAAACCCAAACCAAGAAGAAAAATTATTTAATTGTAAATACAATTTTGTGCTTTATTAACCTATCCCTTGCTACTGATTATGATCATATGCAAACAGTTTTTGTTAACATTAAGCCTCAAGAATAAGGGAGTGGTAAAAATTTTTTAACCATCTTTAAAGGATCAAAAGTCGCTTGTAGAATTCTTTTATATCTTTAAAAAAAAAATTTTAGATGAAAAATAGAACAGTAAACCGTTATGCAGCAAAAATATTAATTATAGACGCCATTAGGGACGTCTATATTATAGTGGACGTATGGACAGACAGAATTTTAGCAATAAAGTTGATGCACCCCCTTTGTCCCTGACATAAATTTGAATATTCAGATATTGTTGACACATACGAGGAACATTTATCCAGGGATCTTAAGGGATTTGACAATGGACGATAAATCAGTGTACATCCCCTATGATGATACACTTAATTACCCCTTCTGTAGATTAAAATTTGTGGTTAAAACGTATGTAGTTGACTTAAAACTTTGGGTATTCCTGATAATTTCTGATTGGTAGTTCTATTTTAAAAAAGCGTTTTTCGTTTGTGAGATAAAAATAATTTACTAAAAAAATTTGTGTCTTTTTAAAAACGTTGTCTTGGTGTATTCCGTACGCATATAATTTCGTCAATATGGCCATACTTACGTCAATATGCGTATTTACCAAAGGTGTCATATATACAAATGATAATTTGAATAGTGCAGCCACTCTGTAATTATGGTCTTTCCGTAAGTCGGTACAATTCTTAAGTATGCACAGATGGACTTCCATAGAAAACGTTGTGCAATAAATAAGACTGCGAAACAACAATTAACATATTTCATATTTTACTTTATTTATTTACTCTATACTCATGGATTTTAAGGGAAAAGATAATAGCCAATAAAAAGGTGTACATTCCCCATAGAGAAAAAAATAAAAGAGAGGAATCGAAGCAACTAGAAGACGAAAATAGGCAGTGGGCCTAGAGGCCTACTCAGCGCTGTTGCCGCGCTAAAATTTATTGCTATTCCACTACTTTTCAAATGGGAGGATTAAAAATTATTAAAAAAAATATTTTTTTACTTTTTACTATTTCCATATTTAGGGCAAGAATATTAGATTAGATATTTTCGTTTTAATGTTTTAATTAAAAATTACATAGAATTTTATTTTTATTTAAAAAAAATTTTTCATGAAAGATGAATCCTTCTATTTCTAAAAAGGGGGAAATTTTTTTCATGAAAGATGAATCCTTCTATTTCTAAAAAGGGGGAAATTTTTTTCATAATGAACATTCAGCTGATTCTGACCGCCCACGGCTGTTTGCTAAATATCGCTTTTCTTTTTATTCACATTATTATTTTATTTATGATTGACTTACAAAAAGCCCTGGGCGGCTTTTGATTTTCGTCTGCTTCTAAATTTAGGGATGGGGAAGTAGTATTTCACCATGAAAAAGGGGTGAGTATTCATCCTCTTATCCTTTCTCCTTATGACATTCCCAATGATGATAAAACACATCTACCCATGCTGTAGATTGAAATCACTAATTAAAAGGTTTGTTTACTAGTTTGAAGAAATGTCCTAGGGAAATGTTTGCAAATAATTTTAAATAATAAACCAAAATATCTAATTGACGTAAGAAATATTAAAATTATCCGTACTTTTATTTGTTGAAAATAATATTGCTAAATATTGCAAACCAACATAAATATTAAATATTTTAAACTAAAAACAAAATGTTATTCATTAAATTACAGGGACAATTATGCCAACAGGTAGCGCAGCTATTACAAAATTAGATATGTTTCTATATAAATAATAGTTATTTGTCGCATTGTATTATAGACAAATTTCCGTGGATATTAAAATTATAAGATTTCTTTTATCCCTTAGGAGCCCGGGCTAACAAAACGGGTATCACTTTTTTGTTTTTTTGTTAATATTCGTGGAAAATTGTCTGTATTAGGACGATATACATGATATTTCAGTATGGTTGAGAACTGGTTCTAAGCCACCGGACATTAATCGGTTTGTAAGAGGTACTGCACTGTTTAGTCATTCCAATTTTTGGAGATTAAACCTTCAATAAAATATTTCTAATAAGCGGTTGCGCCCCTAGCAGCTAGGGTCAATGCATTGAAAGTGGGCTGAAAATAGCCTGAAGCCATCCCAAAGCATAATTGAAAAATAAAATAGCCTAAAACCATACCAGAGCCTTTATGAAGTTTTCCTGCAATGGAGAACTCATTCAGTTCAGTAGTTATCGAAATCCTAAGCTAGAGACAAAAAAAACCTTACTACTTTATAATATAGGATAGAATTTACTCAATTTAGTGGAAAAACCTTTTTACCAATCAGGATTTTTTTTAAGTTTCCAAATTTATTTAGCAATGCAGTAAGAAAAAGTGTTTATAAATTTACAATCCAAATTCCCCTCCCTAACTGGTTGAAGAAAAATATATTTTTTAAATTTTGGCATGGTATACCACACCCCCCCCCCCCCGTCTTGTAAGGGTAACTGTATAAGTGTTATTATTTTTGTACAAAATTCTATTCATAAAACCTATTCATATGCATATCAGGGATCTTAAGGGATAAGACAATGGATAATAAATTGATATACTTGCATACTCAACTATAATGTGCAAAATTACCCCGTCTCTATATTAAACTTATTAATTGGAAAAAATTGGACACTACAAGTGTTGAACTAACCAATTAAAATGGAATTAAATTACCCACAGTTTTTAAGCAAATGATATAACGTGGCTATAAAACTTCAGGTACCAGGGCAGATTACAGTTCAATGTCCCCTCCCTCCCTTCCTGATCTGATGAATATTGAGTATGTATATATATAAAAATGACACCTACAATACGTCAATTATTTAGTACAACAAGGACGAAATAGTACCCAAGGAAGAAATAGTACCCAAGGAATTCACTTTATCTGTCCGCTAGTCCATCCGTAACGCAATGGGGAAAACGTGATTTTCTTGGCTTCATTCAAGATAGACAGCTGAAAGTTTTCGTGATTTTCTAGATTCCTAATTAGGATTGACGGCTGAAATTATCAGGGATTTAATATGCTCATATTCTACATATTTTCATCAAGTTTCATTTAGATTTGTCTATTAATTGCGGTGCCAGATCGATTCCTAGATTTTTGGGTTTTTGTGATTTTCTCGATTTCTATTCAGGATTGACGTCTGAATTTATTAGGGATTGAATATGGTCATATTCTACTTATTTCCATCAAGTTTCATTTAGATTTATCTATAAATTGCGGTGTCAGATTGATCTTAAAGGTTGAGTGATTTAAAAAGGTTTCATGATTTCCCTTTTTACCAAGTTTAATTTTTATTGTATGACACTGCTCTTTAGTAATTTTTTTCCCGATATCCATTCGTAATTTTTGAGCTTCGCTAATTATGGATGTTGTTATCCTTGTTTTATTTTTTAACATCCAAATCCTTTTTAATAAAATCAGGGGGTGTTTCGTTGTACTAAGCTAAATATAGACAAAGACAATATTTTACATTTGTCAAAAACTTCATGTAAATTTAATATATTCAAAATTTAAGAATATTTAGAAAAATAACATCAAATTTATCACAAAGAAATGATGATAAATTGAATACAAAAAGTTATTAGTAGCGAAGCTGTCATATAATTATGTTATGTTCGACTGACTATAGACTGTCAACTGTAAAAAAAATCAATAGCAAAATTAAATCATGGAGATATTGTAGATTATTTAATTCAAAGGTTTGCTAAACGTCTCCTTTGACTTTCATTTAACCCTTGATTATTTAACCTATTGGCATTTGTTTTAAACTTAATTTATGCATTTATGTGTCGCTATTCTATCTTTCTATCTGTCTGTTATCCATCCATTCATCAATATGCATATATGTATATCATATGTAATCATAAATATCATTCTTTAAAAATTTTCGCTATTCGCTGGATCGATATGGGTCTCCGTGAAGCTTCTTTTAGGTCCAAGATAATTTTATAACTATTTTTTAAAGGGTACCACCACTCTCTCGTGAAAAATAAATCCTAGAAAATTTGACACCCCCCCACCAAAACTTAGAGGTGCTCGACTGGAAAGAACCCCTCGGGGGCGACATTAATCTATCTATCTATCTATAAATCTACCTAACTATCTATCAAGCTATTTATCTATCTATCTCTGAACAAGATGGATAAGGTCAAAAGGAGTCAAGCATTTAAGACATATAACATTCAAGTATCACACGCCACACACACACACACACACACACACACACACACAAATATAAACACACACTCACATTAAGTATGTTAGAATAAAAAAGCATACAATTTTTCCCTATGTTATATACCTCATACCAAAGACATGGTTTCACAAATAATTGACGGGGGGGGGGATTAATTCCCATTATCCTATTGTTTGCGCTAATATTGTCCTTTTCAGAATTTGTTTTGCTAAATATTTGTCATTTGCTATTACGGCAATGTGCAATCTCTTCCAATTATTTTAAAATACTGAAGTTCTTTATAATTGCAAAAAGACAAAATGTGAAATAAATAAATGGTTGCTTATTATTGAGAATAGGTCAAATGAGATGATAACAGTTTGGGCTGTTGTAATTAATTGCGGTATCTGATCAATTAATATTGTGATATAATATGCGGTAGTGATAGCACAACTCTTACGACCCCCTTGGCGTAATTTTTGACAATTTCTTGTAGAATATGACAAATACATACAGTTTAAGACAAACTTGTGTAGTTTATGACAGATATGACAACTACATGACAGAACTCGGGACCACTGGGGTCAGGTTTATCAAGGATACGAGGATAGGACAATAGAGTATATAATTACACTTCCAACAAGTTCTCAAGACTAAGATTCTTAATTATGCATTGGAAAGGTAGGAGAAAGGGTTGTAGATTATTTTTATTGTAACATAAGAATGTACTGACATGGCACTGAGATGATATTTTCTACCCAAACTGTGCTAGGGGGACATTGTGCTTTTTATTACACTAGTCCGCAAAGTTTTATAATAACGTTTTCCTATTTATTAGCTTAAAAGCTTTAGGGACTAAACTACCAGTTGTAATCTACAGAAGGAGTAATTTTGTGTAATCATTGGGATCCACATCTAATACAATCTGCAACCCCCCCCCCCCCTAAAATAAAAAAAAACTTTTCAACTAAATATTGGGTATGACATCAATTTATTGTCTATTGTCTTATCCCTCAATATATCTAAATTTATCCAAATCGTCAAGAAGTGATTAAAATGGGTGGGTTAAATAAAAAGAAGAGATGTACATTCTGAAGATAAATTAGCAACATAAGCTTCTACTTTACAACAATGAATAGTGGCTACGCCCCTAGAGGCCTCTTTCGGCACTTAAAATGTTTTTTTTTATAATAAAATATCTAAGTTACGAAATAATTTGTTTATTTCAAATCTGCTGTTTTTACAGCGCAGAATAGTGGCCCTTTTAAATATTTTTAGGGGCGATTTCTCTTGGGAGAGTGGTGGTACCCTTAAACAACCTTCCTAGGACCTATTATAAGCTACATTATTGTAAAAAAAAGAACCATATCGGTTCAGTGATAAACGAGATCCTTCAATACAGACAGACACTCTCACAGATGCTGTTTCTTTTTTAAATCCTGAGAGGAAAATTTCTGTAACCTTCTGTTTCGAATGTTTGATGAAAAAAACGTTGTTAGCTAGTCATTGCTGCGCTTACTATAGACATAATTGTCTTTGTAGTCAGAATATCCATCCACCCCCCCCCCCCTCCATCTTGGGTGGGATGAGTTGGTGTGAATTGAAAATATTTGAATATTAGATTAGATCCACAGTAAACAATTCATAATTTTGTACTCAAACATATTTGTATACATTTGACATACACAAGGATTATTTTTTGTGTAGTTTCCAACAATGTTTTTTTTCACGATAAAAATTACTAACCCCCTTAGGGTTTTTTTACATCCCTTTTTAAAAAAATTTGAATATTTAAGCTTTAGTAATTTAAAAGTGTCTACTATGAACAATCAGACTTGTGGTCATGAAGCTTCCTTAGCTTTTTAAAAACTACATCGATCGATATTGCATGTCAGCCATAATCACCTTTTATGACACATATACTAGTTTCTCCCCCCCCCCTCCCCCCTCCAATATATTAATCACCGCAGGATTAGTATCTATATCTCTGAGAAGCACAACCTTATTGGTTCAGCGGTTACCAAGATCTCAAGCTTCATACGAATAAACAGAAAGATTGGCAGATTGAAAATTATCTTTTGTCAGCAAAATCTCAATAGTCATTTGCCTATCAGATATAACGTGATCAAAGGACCAAGCATATCAGTTGTATACTTGTCGTGCATAGTTATGGGGAATAATCACATAAAAATTTAGCCATTTATCTCAAGTAGCAGCTGAGAAAATCACATTTCCCCTTAGCGCTTTGTAATGACAAATACACTAAGAGGTAAATAGAACTATAAAGCAGATTTGCTACCAGTGGCATGCAGTTAGAGGGACACCCCTCAAATTTAAAATTAGAAAGGCCTTCCTTCCAATTTTTCACCCTATTTAGTTTCACAAATTCACAACCTTATCTTTCTTGATTTTAAAACAAACAGTACAAAACTCTGAAATTATTATTATTGACTACACATTAAAGATAATTAGATTTATATACAATAGAAACGCCCTAAAATCATTAAGCATCTTCTACGGGGTGTTAACCAGTGGCGTGCACAGCTATTCCCCATGGGGGGAGTGGAACTATTAGGGGGTGAAAAAGTTGACAAAATATATTCTTTTCTTTACTAATAGCATGCCGTGAATCTTATAGAAAAATGACAAAATGTTAATAATCTTCAAATATGGCTAAAACCAGTTTTGTTTCAACGAAATATCGAATTAAAAGCCTCAATGCGAGTTACTGATTTGTTATCCTCATGCAATGAACGTCATTGATTATTTTAAAAATTATAATCTGTCAATTAACAAGGATGTTAATTAAAAAGTACAGTTAAATATTGTGGATTTCACTCTGATGGAAAATTAATTTATCTATCCATGACATATCTCTAAACCAGAGAAATAATGCTTTGGATTTACCAGGGAGAACTTTTTAAAAGCAAAGCTTTTCTATAAAAGCGAAGCTTTTCTATAATTAGGGTCGGTCCGTCCGTACGTCCATCCGTCCGTCCGTAACGGATAGCTTTTTTCGTTAATTTAGGCGTGTTAGAATTGTCCTATCGATTTCAAACTTTGCATGGTGATTTAGTTACGAGGTACGAGTTAGAAAGCGTAGCAACTCTATAATCATTACCAGAATGTCCATACGTCCATTTAAAATATGTTGATTTTTTTTACAATTTTAACAACAAATTTGTATGTGACCTAATTATCCGATTGGTCTGATTTTTGGTGTACTGATTCCTGGGACAACAAAGTACAATATTATAAGCGAAGCAACTCTATAATCAAGTCCTAAAAATGTAAGTATGTCCATAAACATTATCCTGTATCAAGCAGTTTTTCAACAAATTTGCTTACAATTTTGCTTTGACTCTTATACATTTACATTCTGATTATTCAGTTCTGACATTATACAAGTGTTTATGTCCGTTTGTCCTACCGATTCAGAGCTTTGCTTTTATGGATGTTGTCATCCTTGTTTTAAATTTGCATTGGTTGGTTCATTAATTGAATTGTACAAACGTTTCAACTATTAACTGTCATATACTTTGAGGTAATATGTATGTTATAATTGGTGATGTATATCTACTTAACGACTATTGTCTTATCCCTTTTGTTCCCTAGGAATTAGGATTTATAAAGATAACATTGATGTATCTTATTTAATTTTTACAGGTATGCTTGTCGACAATTCGTGTAGGTTTGTAAGTATGTACGTAATAGATGAATTGTGGCCTTAGTTTTAAGATTGTTGGAATTGTACTAAAATTTCAAACTCTGCATGTAGATTCCTGTAACAATGAGCTATCCTACAGTAGTATATTAGTAAGTGTGTTGTGTATGTATGTTAAGATCTCGTAATTGGCCGAAACGATCATTCTACAATTTACAAGACAATTACTAGAGGTCCATTTAGGCTATTCGCAAGATATAACACAATAATCAAATTTCAAGAACTTGGAGGCTTAGCAAATATATAATAATTGAATATCCGACGTACTTTCTTGTGTAAAGTTTTGGCCCTAAATTTTTCAGCTTCTACCAATAACGAAATTAATTCGGGAAAAAATCACGAAACCTATATGTGTTTTTCAGCTGTCGTTGGGTTAGCACCACATCGTAAAATTGACGACCTCTCCATTTGCCCCCCAAATATTATTTTAGATTTATCTCGCTTGTTGGTTACCTTATTCCTGTAAATTTTTACATTTTACAATTATAAACTTAATTTAATAATATTTTAATGCTGATTGCTTATACAATAGACACACAATAGCTGGCGAAGCATCTCTATAAAAAAAAAACTAAAGTGTAAGAACGTGCATGATAAAAATTTATGCTTGTTAGTCTGGTTTTTTTTAACTTCGCCTTTATATATAATGTTTTTTCTGGGTTTTTAAAATATCTTGATAAATATCAAACAAGAGCATTAATTTTCCCAAGAAGCGCATGTAACAAAAATATAAATATCCTAGAGCTAACAACACATTAGTAAGATTTAATAAGGAGCTGAAATAAATAAAAAATGAAAAAGGTAAAAGTTGAATGGTTGGTTTTAGCCTTTTTTTAAACTTAAAAGTCTTTGGGATGATTTTAAACTACGTTTCTGACTTCTACCACCCCTGTCGAATACAGATGCTAGGGGAGAAGTCGCTGGATATCGGAAAGACTCGAGAAGCTGTGCTACTTTAGTTTAAAAGTTTGAGTTATTGTAGGTATTTACGGGATTGACATTTGCTTAAGATAAATCATGAGGCCTAGGCACGACTTTTAATAACACACACAACCATTTTGTTCAGCGTAGCTACTCTACAAATATCTTCGTCAGTATGTTCGACGGTAAATTTAAAATTGTTGAGAATAAACGCTCTAGAGGCCGTGTATTTGTTGTTTTCTTCGGATTTCAAAGATTCTTAAATTTTTTAATTTGAATTTTAAAAGCCAACAAAAAATGTGGCAAAAAAAATAGTCATATAATTCATATTTTTCTTAGTTCTTACTATATATTACAAAAATGTTCTTATCCTGTTATTGCTGCGCTGCGGTGGGTCATAATTGTCCTTGTTTTATACCAAAGCTTCTCTATAATTTACTTGCGCTCGTTTATCAGTCGTATTGAAGACTATTGACCTTTAACCTAAAACTTTTAATAAAAAAAAGAGAATATTTTTTTTCTATTTATTAGTGGATTTTATAAACATAAAATCTATAAATATCTAAACTTTCATGAACTAGTTAATAAATTTTGATATTTAATTATTCATCGACA
This sequence comes from Acartia tonsa, assembly GCF_053477335.1. Taxonomy (NCBI): domain Eukaryota; kingdom Metazoa; phylum Arthropoda; class Copepoda; order Calanoida; family Acartiidae; genus Acartia; species Acartia tonsa. The sequence continues at coordinate 34,783,145 of NC_137269.1, read as the reverse complement.
TTACCTGTCAAAATTTATTTGCTGTTGTTTTGAAGCGCTACATATGTACATACAGGGTGGGGCAAATAAGACCGGACAAACTCTAACTTCTAAACAAATTAACATAAAATCGTCAATTTTTAAGATTTCATTGAATTTTAAAAACTGGCAAACAAAATAGGTATATGACTATTAGATTATTCAATAAAATCGCCGCCCGCCTCAATCACCGCCTTCACCCGCCCCCTGAACCGCCCGCAGGCCCTGGTCACCATGTCCCTGTCCAAGCTGGCGAATTTCTCCTTGATGGTGGCAATGAGGGAGGTCTTTGTTGTATAGGCACGTCTATTGGAGCATGCTTCAAAGTAGCCCTAGGCCTAAAAGTCCATTGAATTAAGATCGGGCTGCTGGGAGGCCCTATTTCCTTAGGAACGTCAGTAACCGCAGGATCCAAATTCACCCAACTTTAACGCTACCCTTTGACACGGAGGCTCTTATTTGGACCACAGTTGAGCTGGAACGACGTTCTATACCTTTTTGGAAATGGCATGAAGATTCAGCTAGGGTTTCATAGTCTAAAATGAGTTTTTAAGTTCCATATGGGTATGTAACGTCGAGAACCGAGAAATTTTCACGATTTCACACATTTTAACATTTTTAAATCTGCCACGTTTCACTTTGCCGAAGTACTACAGCCAAGCCACTTTAGATAGAGAGCTCTAGTCTTTTCTAGTGTATTACTTATGAATCTAACAGTATCCCCAGCAAGTTGCATAAATCTACCTCATCTACAGATGGGCTGAGATCCGATTTAGTGGGCCCTAGTCGAGAATCCAGATTATTCCACCGGCGCATTTCGAATCTGCCTTGTTGGATATAAGCGCGGCCAGCTCGGAGTACGAGCACATATTCGTCCAAAGATTTTTTTGTGCTAAAAGGTAATTACCTAAGCTTTTTATAGTGGGGTCAAACGTCTTGATCGGTCAAGTAGTTTTGGCGCTATGGCCGTTTAAATTTTGTCCGGTCTTATTTGCCCCACCCTGTAATTATTACTGTTATAGCATTTAAAATATAATGTGATTCGTAATATTAATGGTAATTTTAGATCTTTTTAAAATCTTATGAAAATATTTTTGAGAAGCGATCTTATGTAGCGCATCTACTGTATAGTCTGATTTTTCCAAAAGTAAATACTTTCAATATTATTGTAGGAATAATCATTTATGATATCGCATTAGCTTTCCATGGAATTAAAATGAAAAATCAAAAATAGTGTTAATTTTATGATGTTTATTTTGATATTTGTCGAAAATTGTCTGTAATACGATGCTATACATGATTTTTCAGTATGGCTGAAAATCAATTTCGAAGCAATACTTAAATATTTATTTTCTCCACTAAAACAGAAGCTTTTAATCACAACTACTATTTTTAAAATCTTCCTTTAGTAACTTTTAATATAAATGAGGTTTGTATAGGTATAGATTATTTTTTTCTGCCATTTTCCTCTCCCACCCTGGAATTTAAGAGTGCACAGGTCTCCTTAGCAAAACCTTAGATTAAAAAAAATCTCCAAAGAAACGGACAACAGGGACTTCAAATAGGGTACAGTGGTGGTCAGAATCCGTTTGAGATTAAATCTTAGCTGCTCCTTCTTGCCAGATATTGCAATTTGAAGTTTTGTGGTAAAAATGCCTGAAATTACAAGAATTCCAAGGATATAATATAAGTGAACACCTTAATTCATCAAATGAAAAAGGGTGAGTTTAACATTTGAGGAGTTTAGATATCTCTTCATATGTAAACTACACACTTGATCCCCATTTAGAACAATTTTTACTATGTTTTTTACTTCAATAAGAGTAATACATAAGGTACTATGAGCTTAAAGAGGTTTGCCCAATTTACAACTTGCCAAAATTTTGTAGAAATTATGTTGACCACCTTCTCTCTCCCTCCCCCTCATCCTGACATAATTGGGGGGGGGGGGGGGGGGTACCAGAAGATCATTCCAATGTGTTTTAAGAAACTATTAGAGATATATATAAGCTTTTGGATTTGTATTGATGTGGGACCCAAAGCACTTTTACATATATTGCTAACCTCTTCCCCTCCTCTCATAAATCAAAAACATTTTGTAAAGAGAGAAAAGGGGGAGGGGGGGAGTTGCAATTGAAAGGGTACTACTTTGGTGTGAATAAAAAATGACTAGAATTGTAGCAGCAAAGCAAACCGTTGAGATATGCTTTGGTAGGTCAAAAGTAACTTTTACAAATTTTGCTGAAACCTCCCTCCAAGCCCCCTTTCCCTCCCTATTGCTTTACCATCTCCCCCTCCACTCACTCCAATTGAGTAATAGAAGGGAGTATAGCAATACCCTTGTGATTTACTTTGAGATTACTCAAAGTAAAGAGGGCTTTTGGATTTAAACTTTAGTAGGTCCATAATTACTTCATACAAATATTGCTGACCTTTCCCAGAAAAATTATATTGCTGCTCAATTTCCTTCACCCCTATAAAAAATATTAAAATATTGCTTGCCCTCCCCCTCCCTCTCCAGCTTCCCTCCATACAACCTCACCACCTGTGTTTTACTCAGGAACCACTATAGCAATAAGGAGCGAACTTTGGAATTATGCTTTTAGATTTCCAAATTGCTTTATTTGTATTACCTATTCAATGTTTGGGGAAGGAGCAATGGGTTGACAATATTTCTTTTATTAGTCCAATAGGTTGGAGGAGATTATGCAGCATAAAAATTGGGAGGGTTGTAGTTGGAATAGATATTTATAAAAGTAAATATGGGCCGACACAAGTTAAAATATTAACCCTAAATATCTTCAGAGGTTTCTAAATAATATACAATATTATTTACCTATGTCACTAGCCACTATTTCCAACAGATGGAGAGGGGGGGAGGGGGAAATTCAACAATATTTGTAAAAGTAACTAATACCCTAATAAAGCCTAAATCCAAAGTTTGCTTAATATAATTCAGTGATTTCAAAGTAACGCAAGAGTATTTTCCACATCCACTGCCCCCCTCCTAATAATTTGTGGTCTAAGAAGGGGGGAGGGGGTTGGTTGCAGCAATATTTGTAAGAGATTTTGATGTCTACTAAAGTTTAAGTTTTAAAGCTTAAAATTTCTTTAGTGATATCTAAAGAGCTCTTTTGCCTCTTCATCCCCTTCCAATTAGATTTTATTAGGATGGGGGAAGGGGGGGGGGGGGTAGTCAACAATATTTCCAGAAACTTTGGGCCTAAGAATCTTACATATATTTTTTTCTCACAATACTACAAGTAGTTTTGAGTAAAACATAATACTATTACTTTGCCCAACCCCTCCCCCATAAAATCTATGGGTTGCAGGGGGGGTTGAAGGGAGTGGGGTGTTGAGAGTACTTTATAAATTAACTTTAGCTTTGTGTAAACTTGAACTGAGCTTTTCTCTACTGGTTCCAGGGTAACAGCCTTTAGCTTAAAGTTGTAAACTGGACAATGTACCTTTTTCATTAAATAATTTCTTTAAAGTATTAAAATTTTCTAAATGGGGAGGGACTGTGGAGTTTACATATGCAGAGACATATAAACTCCTTAAATATTAAACTCACCATTTTTATTTGATGAATTAAGGTGTTCACTTATAGGTCTATGTCCTTGGAATTCTTGTAATTTCAGGCATTTTTACCACAAAACTTCAAATTGCAATATCTGGCAAGAAAGAACAGCTAAGATTTAATCTCAAACTGATTCTGACCACCACTGTACCCTATTTGAAGGCCCTGTTGTCCGTTTCTTTGGAGATTTTTTTTAATCTAAGGTTTTGTTAAGGAGACCTGTGAGTGTGTTCAACATCCGTCTGCGTTTATTTAGTAGCGAAGCTACCCTTCAAGTTTATTGTATTTGATTTAGTATGTCCGTCAGGATGAAAAATGAAACTTGAATAAAATGAATTTATTATTCTTATTCGTTAATAGATTTTAAAAATTGTGAAACATAAATTGATTGACGCTATATGTGTCAACTTATAAAATAATCAATAACTGAAAAAATACTATTCTGATAGATGGTATTCAAATATTTTTTTCTTACTATAGCTGCGTTGGTTATAGACAAATCGTCCTTGAGCATGTTTTTTTTCTACAAAGTAAATCAATGGGATAAGTAAATAAATTAGTTTGTGTGTTTGTTTGTATGTCATGCTTGTATGTTTGTCTGTCTGTATGTCTGTCATGTTTGTATGTGTGTCTGTCTGTATGTATGTCATGCTTGTATGTGTGTCTGTCTGTATGTCTGTCATGCTTGTATGTGTGTCTGTCTGTATGTCTGTCATGCTTGTCTGTGTGTCTGTCTGTATGTCTGTCATGCTTGTATGTGTGTCTGTCTGTATGTATGTCATGCTTGTATGTGTGTCTGTCTGTATGTATGTCATGCTTGTATGTGTGTCTGTCTGTATGTATGTCATGCTTGTATGTGTGTCTGTCTGTATGTATGTCATGCTTGTATGTCTGTCATGCTTGTATGTGTGTCTGTCTGTATGTCTGTCATGCTTGTATGTGTGTCTGTCTGTATGTATGTCATGCTTGTATGTGTGTCTGTCTGTATGTATGTCATGCTTGTATGTCTGTCATGCTTGTATGTGTGTCTGTCTGTATGTCTGTCATGCTTGTATGTGTGTCTGTCTGTATGTATGTCATGCTTGTATGTGTGTCTGTCTGTATGTATGTCATGCTTGTATGTCTGTCATGCTTGTATGTGTGTCTGTCTGTATGTCTGTCATGCTTGTATATGTGTCTGTCTGTATGTCTGTCATGCTTGTATGTATGTCTGTCTGTATGTCTGTCTGTATGTCTGTCATGCTTGTATATGTGTCTGTCTGTATGTCTGTAATGCTTGTCTGTGTGTCTGTCTGTATGTCTGTCATGCTTGTAAGTGTGTCTGTCTGTATGTCTGTCATGCTTGTATGTGTGTCTGTCTGTATGTCTGTCATGCTTGTATGTGTGTCTGTCTGTATGTCTGTCATGCTTGTATGTGTGTCTGTCTGTATGTATGTCATGCTTGTATGTCTGTCATGCTTGTATGTGTGTCTGTCTGTATGTCTGTCATGCTTGTATGTGTGTCTGTCTGTATGTCTGTCATGCTTGTATGTGTGTCTGTCTGTATGTCTGTCATGCTTGTATGTGTGTCTGTCTGTATGTATGTCATGCTTGTATGTGTGTCTGTCTGTATGTATGTCATGCTTGTATGTGTGTCTGTCTGTATGTCTGTCATGCTTGTATGTGTGTCTGTCTGTATGTCTGTTATGCTTGTTTGTGTGTGGTAAGAATGAGTGGTGGAATCCCGTGGTTTTTTTGTGGACCATCAATAACCCTCCTCACCATTTTTTATAACAATTTAGAAAAAGGAGGTACTTGTGACGACTCTCAATTGGGTCTTTGAAAATCAACCAATAATTCGGGAATATTGTCACAGCCAAGTAGCAGAAAACAATTTGCTGGCGCAGACGAAAAAGGTCTATCCAAAGACGTTATGATAATGATTATCGAAATAGTCGGGTGAAGGGGTGTTATAAGGACGCCACTTGAAGGTGAATGAAAATTGTGAAATGAGTGAAAGAGCCTTGATGTCAAATGTAAGAACATCATGTTTGTTTGTTTGTTTGGATAAACCAGGGATTAAAAGGATACAAGTTCAAAAATACTTACAGCGCAGCTACTCTATATATTACTTGTCTTTACCGTCCGTTTTACCATCTGCAGGAGCTTAATTAAGAAGAGAGGATGGGAAAAATGAAAGATTATTAAATTTACAACTCTTCTTTTCGCCAAAAATTTATCAAAACCAAAAGCAGCATAAAAGAATAAAACTTATAAGTCCATTAAAATGAAAAACAATAAAGTAACACAATAAACTTGATCGAAGAAAACATTATTTCTATTAACTTCTACTTTATTATTAGCTTTGCTCCTATAGGAGATTTTTGGTATTTGAAAATAAAGTCTGCACATGACCCATAAGAATCATCACTGCAAAGGAGAATCAAATCCAGTGGTGAGCGAGATCTTTTTGTGTATAGACACAAACACAAAAAGACACATACATCATACTTCTTTTATATAAATACAAATGGTCTAAATTATTGAATCGGTATTTTGATCAAAAAACAACAACAAAATCAAAACATATTATTTTAATACAACAATAGTGTGTGGTGTAAAAACACTATTGGAAAAAAATCATTTAAATAATCAAAATGAGGGATAATACAACTATTTATTACAAAAAAGTATACATGTATGAAAAATTGCTGGTTTGAATAATCGATATTTAACAAGTAATTATCTAAAAAATCGAAAGGAAAGATGTACAGAAATGTCATAACCTATAGAGTGGCTGCGGATATAAAAATAATAATAATATGTTCTAGAAAATTCCATAGTGAGTTCATCTTTTGGAGAAAAAAATCTGGCTGACAAAATGGTGATCTTTCAATTTGCATAATTTTTATAGCAAATTTTTAAATCAAATTGTAATAAATATAAAGATTTAGTTTGCAAAAGCAAGGCTGTTTTTTTCTTTTTTTTATAATAAATTTCTTAAATATAATTTGTTCATTAAAGTTGTTTTAATTGCTTTATATTTTTTTTCATCTTTTTTTTAATGCGGAATATTTGTGAAACAGTTGCTCCAAAATAAGGAGCTGTCAGTATGTCCATCAGTCTGTAACTTAATCAAATTGTCTCTAACACATTATTTGTAGGGGGATTTTAATAATTTGAAATTCTAATCTAACCATTTATAATTACTATAATCGATGTTCTACTTAATATACCTTTTTATGTGCCGTTAAAGTTCTTTTTGCTGTATAACACTTAAACATTCTATTTTCATCGACATTGCTCCACATATTTATCTGTTTTTTTTTGTTTTATTTGAGCTTTTTTCAATTTAATAAAAATTTAGTTGTTTTATATCCCCATAGAGGGCATATAGATCAATATCAAAGTGTTGTATCAATTAACCCTGGGCTTGGGGGGTTCTATAGGTGTAGTATTACATTTTATTACAGACAATTTTCAGACTATGGTTAACTTCTAAAGCAATGTGTTATCACGAGGTCATATTGTCTAAAGGAATCACCTTAAGTAAACCACATTTGTGGTAACGCGGTGGAATTTTGCCAAATTTTTGAAGAATCATGGATAGAAGCTTGATTTTAGCCCCTGTGGGGAGTTCTAACCCTGCAGAGCTCCCATAACCCTTACTTCAACACAACTTTGGGGACCTTTGATTTGATTGGTTGGTTCATTAAGTTGAGTGTTGAGTATTATCATTTGGGATGTGTATCAATTTATAGGCCATTGTATTATTCCTTTAGATCCCTGTAAAGAAAAAAACATTATCCTACAGACAATAAGCTCTATGATTGCACGACCCTTTTCTGGAAGTCCTTACACTGATATTAGTTAAGCAATGTTGGAAATAAAGAACAAACATTAAATGGATATAATAATAATAATAATTTTTGTTAAAATTTACTATTTCTTCCTTGTATAATTGAGAAAAAATTTCTGAAAAATGTGATCTTTACAATTTCAAAATTTTACTTGTCTATACTTATAAAAATACTTAATTTGTAATGCTGCGCTACTTATGAATTAGTATTCTTAAAATTCTACGTTAAAATCACTGTTTAAAGAGGAATAAGGGGTGGGGGGGAGATAAATTCCCATGGCAAGTTCAGAAAGGTTGATAGGGTTTCTTTTGAATTGAATTAGATAAGGAAATAATCAGTACAACCTCTCAATACAATTGTTTACACAAATACATCCCCCTTACTCCGGAAACTTTATCTTTTAGTAGAATAGTTACTGTACAACTTACTTCGCCCGTCTGTATGTCTGATTGATCTATGAACTAGATGCTAAATTTTAGCTATTTTCAATACCTACAAACTAATATTTACTCTGTCCCTATAATAATAACAAATTTATATTTTTCTCAGCTCTTGTCGAGATCTAAAGTGACAAAAAATGACCGATAAATTGATGTACATCCCAATGATGTTACACAAAATTACTTCTTCCCGTATATTGATGTTAGTTGTTGAAACGTTTGGTCACTCGGCTTAATGAACCAACAACTTAAAATTCAATAAAGTCTTCAAATTTGTTAAGCCAAAGATTATGAAAAAGTTATATAAGATTGGGGGTCAGTCTAATAAACAGTCCAATGTCCCCTCCCTCCCATGATTTAATAGAGCTTTACATGTCAGTTCTTCTGCTTAAGTAATGCTTTAAGAGAAATTAGTATCCTTTGATTGTGTTTTTCATTAAACCTTATGATACATGTGCTTTTAGAATTAGTCAAAACCGGTTTTTATCCAGCGGAAATGAATATGATCCGAAGCTGTAGTGAAACAAGGATGACAACATCCATAAGTAGCGAAGCACAAAAAATCGTCGATGGGAATACGTACAGGTAGATTTAAAAGGTTTTTACTAAAATCAAGAATAGATTTATTGGATAAAATAAACATGAAACCTTGTTTTTTTTTGCATGATGACGATGGTCAAAGTAAATTATATTAAAGATGCTCATAACATTAACAATGGGAAAAATTATTTTGATACTGATATCCCATAAAAGTTTGAAAATTGCATCAAAATAAACAAAGATATGGGGAAATATGTAAAACATATAAAAATAGCTAAAAACCTGATAAAAGGCAGTCTGGCCGTCATGGTTGTCTTATTAAAACGACAAAAAATTTAATTTTTAAATCCTTAACTTAAAAAATTGGGAAAATCGGACCATATACACTGAAGATATGGAAAAAAGTGTTAAATATATAAAAATAGCCTAAAACCTGCCTAAAAGGCAGTCTGGCCGTCATGGTTACTTTGTTTAAAAGACGGGAAATTTAATTTTGATATCTATAACTGAAAAATTTTGAAAATCGGACTATAAACACTGAAGATATGGAGAAAAATGTTAAATATATAAAAAAAAAACAGCCTAAAACCTGCTAAAAAGGCAGTCTGGCCGTCATAATTGTTTTCTTTAAAAGACGGGAAATTTAATTTTGATATCTATAACTGAAAAAATTTTGAAAATCGGACCATAAACACTGAAGATATGGAGAAAAATGTGAAAAATATAAAAATAGCCTAAAACCTGCTAAAAAGGCAGTCTGGCCTTCATGGTTGTTCCTTTAAACGACGGGAAATTTAATTTTGATATCTATAACTGAAAAAATTTGAAAATCGGACCATAAACACTGAAGATATGGAGAAAAATGTGAAAAATATAAAAATAGCCTAAAACCTGCTAAAAATCGGTCCGAACGCCAATGATGTTTTATAGTCAATTGTGCTCCTTAATGATGGGAATGTTGTCAAAAAATTTCAGCATTCTATCTTTTATAGGAGCTGAGTAAATCCCATTTCCCCCATAGCGTTACGGACGGACTGACTGACGGACTGACTGACGGACGGACGGACGGACGGACAAAGTGAATTATAGAGTAGCTTCGCTACTAAAAATAATTTCAAATTTTTTTGACTAAAAAACTTAACATCAAATTTAAATTTAACAACCACTAATGTTGTTGAAGTGTAATATTAAAATTTTATTTTATCTAAACCCAATTCAGAAATATTTAATAATTCACTTCTTGAGATTTTAAAGTCAGATCCTCTTTTAATGCGAAACTTCTATATGAACATGGTTTTATCCGAGAAAGGAGCGCACCACGCTCATCGTCAGGGAGGTGATAGGTCCGACACCGCGTCATAACTGAATACGTTTAAAATGGTTCAGATGCGCGACATAATTAGAGTAAGGAGAATGCATTGGCCCCAAACAGGCGTAACTCATTATATACATTACACAGTTAGGACTTTTCCGACAAAGGCCGTGCAAACAAAGGGTCGGTTGTCTGATGGGTGTTACCCTAGGCAATTGAGCGAGTAAGTTCAAAGATGGCGTGAAGATGACTTGTACCCGAAGCGTCACCAAGCCCCCTAGTCATTCATCATGCCACCAGAGATGAAGGGGACATTGGACTATAAAAATATAAAACATAGATACTCAATTAGAGACGTGTCCAAGGGTGGGGGTAAAGGGTTGTACACCCCCCCCCCCCTCGAACATTGAAACTTTCATTACACTCCCATCTAAAAAACTTATTATTCTTAACAAACTTTTAAAACCCCCTTCAAATAAATAAGCTTGGATGTCTCCAAAGAAGATAAAGTATAGAATAGAATCCAGGTAGAAGATTCTGCCTGGCTAGCCTGAAGTAAAATTGGAACTTTTGAAAGATGAAAACGGCTATAAGGCTGTTAGTAAATAACATGATTTCAGTAATTATTCAGAAAAAATATTCAAAATAAATTCCTTTTGCAATAATTTACTAACAGCCATGTAGCCAAGAATCCATCTTTCTCTTCCCTAGTCACAATGGATTAAAATGGAATTTTATGTGCAAAGACTTTAAAAAATTTAATTAAGTATGAAAATTATTTTTTAAAAATGTACCAAAAATATTGGTCTTAGTATTTTTATTATAGGTTGCGCTCCTATGTTTGATTTCAAACAGCTGATTATACATACTAGCAACTACATCCATACATGAACTTGAGGTAGGGGGGGGGGGGGAGGGTTTGACTCATTAAGCTGACCCTTTAAAATTATAAATGAGGTCAATCATATTTATCAAAATCAAAACAATATTATGTACATTTACATGTAACATTTCATCTTTGTCTAAAACGACCAAGCATTATCTGCTGCTTTCACCCTCAAATGGTGTGTATCAGACGTGGAACTCTCTTAGTTAAACACAATTTTTTAGGGTCATTGATTACCTTCCACTCATTGAAACTCGATTCAATATTTTCTAAATATAAACACATCAAAAAATTTAAAAGCATGAAAATAAAACAAACATTTGACAGTATATATTAGAAAATAAATAATTCTAGTTTTGTTCAACTAGTCATTGTGATTTTTACTTTAGCCTTATTGTCTTTACGCGCAAGTCAAAGATTCCTTCAAATTTCCCAAAAATATATAGGGTTTTCATTTCTATTCCTCCTTATTCTATGGATGTCTCAGTACTCAAAGTTTTTTTTCAATAGTTCTCTAATTTGTTGGCTTAAAAACTTTAGGCACTCTTTTCAAATTTTGGCTAGCTGAACTAGGAACACCGTAATAGTGTCTGACTGATTATGACGTAACAAAAAAAATCAGCCAATGAGAGGCCACTATAAATTTTCCATTGGTCAATAACGGCCTCTCATTGGCTATTTTTTTTTGTTACGTCATAATCAGTCAGACACTATTACGGTGTTCTGAACTAGGAGAGTATGCATTTTTTAACCAATAATCTAAATCCAAAGAAGGTAAAATTTTGTCAGTCAACATTAGAGATAGACTTAATTTTTTGTAATAGTTGTAGCCGTGCTTTTTCTTAGTTGTTGATATTTTTGGTTTTTAAGAATCTTATAAACTTTTGTAATTCGGTTTGAACCAGGGCCGTTAAATTTATGTACGTCCCCAATTTACAAAAAAAAACTACCCTTTTTGTAGATTACAATTAGTGATTGGAACGTTTTGAAACTCAACTTAATGAACCAAATCATCAAAAATCAAGAATAAGACAACGGAATTATAAAACTTTGGGGACTAGTGTAATAAACAGCCCAATGTCTCCTCCCTCACTGGGTTTGGTCGGTCACCTTGCCGCGCGAAAACAATCAGCTGACTCCATAACTTTGGTTAATAATTTCCTGAGTGTTGTGAGAATTGTCTGGAATGGCAAGGCTCCGGGCTTGACACCCCCGAACTTATCTGAAATAAAAATATTGTTCTTAATCATCTTTAATGAAAAGGGGAAAAGGAAATAAAAAAAGAACAAAAGTAAAGCTTCATCATACACAGTTAAAATGGAAGAGGAAAGGGGAAGGGAAAATCTATTATAGTTAATAGGAAAGGGAAGGGGAAAGGGAAATAGAAGAATTTTCATAGGTAAAAGGGAAGAAGAACGGAAGATTTATCATAACTTAAAAGGAAGGGAAAATATATCATAGTTAATGGGAAAGGGAAGGGAAAAGGGAAATAGAAGATTTTTCATTGTAATACAGAGAAGAGGAATGGGGAAGGGAAGATTTGTCATAGTTAAAAGGGAAGAGATGAGGGAAGATAGGTTTATGATAGTTTAAAGGAAAGAGGAAAGGGGAAGGGAAATTTATCTTAAAGAGGCATTACAAACTTACGGACAGACAGACAATGCAAAGAATCTCTTAGAAATTTTAAAGTTACCCAAGTACTTAATCAATATTTAATTTTAATTTAGATTAAACTTAAACTTCAATTGGGTGTATTTTAATACTTTTGGTAGCAGAGCAACTAAAAAACTTTAAATTATCCGCAAGCAAGTCCTTCTGTACGAGAAAGAAAGTATTTGTGACTAAATGTTAACACTATTTAATAGATTTAATAATGCTTTCGCTGTAGTAATAATTTGCTGTCTCTTCTAACTAGCGACAACGCCCCTAGAGGTATCTCCTCTTTTTTGTATTTGCGATTACTCGAAGGAGAGTGAATTTACCCTAACCAAAATTAGTTTAAAAATTTCCCAGAACCTATAAGAAGGTTCACGAAAAAAACCATGTAGATCCGACGGTTAGCGAGATCCTTAAGTACAAACAAACAGACGTACATAAATAAATAAATATTCTGTTATTTTTATATAGAGATTGCTTTACTACTTTGGCGCAACGTACGGATTAACCATTCTAGTTACTGCTTCAATTGATATTTAGATATTTTCTTTCAAAGAATTTTTAGAACACTTAATAAACTAATTTTAAAATGCAAAATGTATCCTTTGACGTTAGTGAGATAAATCGCCCCTATAAAAAAATTATCCCCACAAAAAAATTTTTCACTCTCTTTTTAAAACTAATATTGAAAGTAGTGGGGCCGATTTCCCCACTTTCCCCATTTCGCCAAGTTACCTAGAGACCTCTAGGAGCGTAGTCACCAATATTGATACAAGTTTTCTTTTCTTAGTTCTTAAGTCCCTAAAACCATCAAAAGATAGATGGACGGTCGGAAATAGAAAATACCTAACTTATTTAGTAGCTGCGCTACTAAATAATGTACAAATTTTAGAATGACAAAAATTTTATCTTTCTAATCAAATTGTATTGTACGTGATTTACCAATGAATTAAATGTTGTTTTTAGTAGCGAAGCTACTCTACACACTCTAAATGTCCGTCCGTCTGTTCCTCTGAAACGTTTTATGAGGGCGTTATTTTTTTAGCTGAGCTGCGGTTCCAAAACAAGCTTGTAACATTTCCGCTATACTTTACTTAAATTGTGGATAAAATTGTCTGTTTGTTTATTCTTTACAATATTAGCTGTATAAAAGAAATATTTTTGCAGTGATGAAAACACACCAAATAAACTTGTATGTCATCTAATTGTAGGAATCATCCATAGAAAAATATAGAATGATTAACAGATTTTTTAAAAGTCTTAATTATAATAGAATGACATTATCCAACAAACAGCGAAACAGGAAAATAATTAAATGATCTTGCGAGATGGGACAATTGGCGATAAGTTAATTCACCCCCAATTTATTAATAAAAGGTTTATAAACTGTTATTTTCTACAACCCAATGAAGATTTTATCTTTATTTTAGAAAACGAATAGCAATACTACTTTGTAAACCTCTGAGGACAGCTCCTTACAGCCTATTTTATCCTTCCTTTCTGGAATCTATCAATTTCTTGCCATCCGGTTACTCCTCTAAATTTATCTATGAAATCATCTTCTAATAATAATTGTATTTGAAAATGATTTTACAAATAGAACATTGCTATCAATTGCGAACCTACTCTGTCATTTCATTTTCCTACAACGTTAAGTTATCCAGTAATAAAAATGACAAATAGTAACGTAGTTTTTTTAAAAATTAGTTTAATAACTAAACCTAAAATAGAGAGAGAATGAGAGAAAGAGAAAGACACAAGGAGAAAAGAACTTAAGGTAATATCCTCTTAGAAATATTTTTTCAATTTTGAAAATTTTTATACCCTCCCCCCCCCCCCCCCCTCTCAGACAGAACTATGAACTCTGGCTCGGCCCCCTTGCCTGCCAAGCCGCAGCGCTCGGCTCCCTAGCCTAACACCTAACCTAACTTAAAATAGTTGTTCTGGGGGGGGGGATATAAACAACATTTTTAAGAGGAGAACGCTTAACTTAGAATTACAGACAGACAGACGGTGTAATAAATTAGTTATCCTACTAAAAATTAACAAACCTCAGAATAAACATGTTTTAAATATTTTGGTCTAGCTCCTAGCTCTGAGTAGCCTCCGGGAGTTAGCTCCGGGTAGCCTCCCGGAGGTATCTCTGAGTAGCCTCCGGGAGTGAGCTCACAATAACCTCCATCAGTTCGGTAATCACTTGAAGAGCTCCGAGCAGAGTCTGAAATAGAAATAGAAAGATTTAATAGAATGTTGATAATAGATACATTTTTGATAAATAATCTGAAGAAATGAATAGATAATAGATAGACAACACTTAACAGATAAATATATTATTTGGATTTTAGATAGATATTAGTTAGATATAAGAAGGATAATAGCTATATATTAGATAGACAATAACTTGGTATAAGATAGAAAGTCAATAATAGTTATTTATCATATTTTCGTAATATTGTGAATGCTAGAAAGATATTTAGATGAATAATAAATAGATGATGTATAGATGATAGATAAATAAAAAGATATATCATTTTATATAGATATATTAATTTGATAATAAATACATAAAAAAACGACCATTAGATATCTATGAAATAGATAGATAATAAACAGATAATGGACTAATATCATGATGATATTAGATAGATACTAAATAGATAGATAATATATAGATATCAGAATAAAATATTTAATGTATAGTTTAGATTAGGTTAGACTAATTTTAATAATTTGACAAATTCAGGGGTATATTGTTCTTTCTTTATACTTAAAACACATCATATTACTTCAAACGGGTTTAAATTCAAGGCTTATTCGCGTATAACGCGCGGCTGCCGAGCCCAGATTTATATTAAACTGTCTACAAGTAGGATATTAAGGATATCAGTTAAAATTAACACAATTTCCATCCTAAAATTGGTCAAACTGTATTATTTTTTCTTTTCAAATCGTCTCATGTTAATAAATGGATAAAATCATAACAAATAGTTACAAATTGTGACCATAATGGATATATTAATATCAATTTTGATTTGAATTTTTCTGGGCAACTATAAAATATAGATGGCTTTGTAAAGATTTCAATAAAAAAAGGCACATCTATTATGCAACTAACTTTGTCAGTCTGTCCACTTATTAAGCTATGCTGAAGCTGTTATATTATAAAAGAACTGTGCTAACAGTGTCTTAGCTTTTTAGCCAATAATTTCAATCTAAAGGAGGGGTAATTTTGTTTTTCGTCATTGGGGATGTACATCAATATATCATTCTTTGTCTTAACACTTTAAATCCCTGTCTTATTTTGAAAAAAGAATCATGAAATTTTTCTTCAAAGATTACTCTAACTCCATATGTTTCACTTTACATTACTTTGTTGTCCTTTTGTTGTTTCTGCTTCGCTATTTTTAGGTGTTGTCATTCTTGTTTAAAAATAAATGATGATACCTGAATCAAATCCGCTTCCTTTATTCATATTTTTATCACTTTATCTATGTAACTATCTTTCTATCTAAATTAACATAACTGGACAAACACAAAAATTTTCACATGTTTTTTTTTCAAATTTCACAATTTAAATTCACAAAAAAATTTTTGGTTTTAAAATTTTACATTATAACTTCTTCTTGTGTTAAAGATTTGTAAAGAAATGTTTTAAATTAGTAGCGAAGCTACTCTAAGTTATCTTTTTAAATATTATTTTTTAGGCTTAAGTATGTATGACCATAGCTTCAATACTAGATGTTCTAACTATAAGATGGTGTTATACCAACCCCCACCCTTTCATTCCCCCCATATTTATATACGTGAATACGAGGCATATACATGATGGAGGGGGAGGGGGGAATGAGTGGCCCAAGAAAAATTGCCCATAGTGTATTGTAGACCAGTGGGTGCCCCATTTAATATTTCCCCAACTCTCAAATCCCCCCTCCATGTGTAATACATACATTGCAGTAAAAATTATAATAGCAAAAAAAAATTCTTTTATAAGAGCATCTATTCTGTAATTTTGGTATACCCATTAACCTTACATCAGATGTTACCTTAAAGACCTTTCAGAAAATGTTATTTATCCTATTATATAAAGTACTAAGCTTTTTTGTTTGTAGCGAAGGATCTCGCTACCCACTGAACCGACATGGTTCTCCTTTATAGTGAAGCTTATATAGGACTGAGATGGTTATAGGCTCTTTTATTTTTATAATTAAGTCTGGGTATGATTTTAGGCTATTCTTTTGCTCTTCCATATACTTACGAATAAAAAAACCCCTAAATGCTAGGGGCGCAGCCGCTATTATATACATATTATATCATTGATTAACTTGTTATTGCTGCGCTATCGTTGTTTCGTATGCACACCCCCTCCCCCTGTTTTAAAAAGGTTGTTGTGCATGAAACCTGTTCCATTTTCCAGGGCCGTATCAAGAAGTAGTTTAATGCTCGATTGTCTTTTCTTCGTTCTAACTCAGTTCTTAGTGGTATGTTGGGCTTTGCTTTTCCAGAATGTTTCTTACTGGTAAAAGCATAAAAAAATTTAAAAAATAGGTTATAGTGTAAATCAACCCCCACCCTCATAAAAAAATATATAAAAAAATTTCAAAATAAAAACATAAAGTTCACTTGTGTACTTAATAGTAAATAGTTTGTGCATAATTGATGGCATCTTTATATTTTTTCCTTAAATTTTTCCGAACCAACCTTTAGATAATATCAGCCCCATATATGATTCCGGTTTGTTATACAGAAAGAGGTATTTTATAATTTTTTAGCAGGGGTGTCCAAGAGGGGGGGGGGGCACCCCCAAAATTTTTGTACTTAAGTTTTACCCCCCCCCCCCTCCCTCCCCAACTAAAAAAGCTTAGACGTCCTTGCCTGTATGATATAAAGATTACCCGCCCCCACCCAAAAAATTTTTATTTTCAATTTATTTACACCCCCCCCCCCTCCAAAAAAAATCAAAAAACGTCCAGCCCTTGTTTTTAGGTAAAACTATCTTCTAAAATGGATATTTTATTAAGTCCCCATAATTAAACCCTTGCATGAGACAATTAATGGCTTTTGGCTAACCTAACATTAATTTTAAATATATACAATTTCTAATTTCAAACTTACAAACTCCTCTCCATACTTAACCATTTTGTTGAATTAGTTTAAGTAAAATGCTTTAAATACCCTCCTCCACATTTCTCTTCAATTTATTTTAATTGAAGCTTTTATTTCTTTAATAAGTACTTAAATTTTATGTTTAAAGACTTTTAATTCAGAATTCAACTTGAAATATTAATGGACACAATATAGCTACTTTTAGATATATTATATCTTAAATTTAGAAATATCTTGGTTAAAGTAAAATTCAAGCAAAATACTTCTCTATCCTAAATTTCTTAATAATATTGTTTTATATTGTAATTAAAATTTTTAGATAGCAAATAGATACAAAAAAGATTATTCAATGCTATAAAGCATTTTGTATATTACATGAAAAAAGTGGCATTCTGTTGTAAAACTATAGTGTCAACATGCAATTTCAAGGTTCTGCAACAAACGCAGGAGTCCCAAACGTAAGAATGGACAAACGTTGGAGTGGACACTTAACCTAACCTAACCTATTTTAGACCATCTTATAGGTTTTTTAAATTCCTGACTCCTGCAGGGGGCTTATTTGTTCATTCATATCTTAACCTAACATAATCTGTATAGAAATACTTAATAAAATTAATATCTTAACACTCCTGTGTTTGTCCACTCTGACATTTGGGACTCCTGCGTTTGTCCTGGAACCAATTTCAATTTTAATTGTAAATGTTAATTGATATTTATTTAAAGTCAGAGAAACACTTTAGATAATTGTATCCTTTAATATTTAAAGAAAACATCTCTAAAATTTCAGTATGTTCTAATTCTTCAATGTAGATATTAACAAATATATTTTTCTAATTTCTAAGATCATTTTTAGAACTATACTTTTAGATTTAGATGTCTTAATTTTAAAGCTGAATGTTATCTATGATTTTAAAACAGACATTAAAGCTTGAGTAATGGTAAAATAAGTATAATTTGTTGGATTACTAAAATGTTGAGAATTATAAAAATTGTATACAAAACTTTCAAGTTTGATATTGCATATATTTTTCAGCTATTGTAGCTCAATGTTGAACATAATATTGAAAACTCTGTGATGAAATTTTGCTAGTATTTTTGACACAGCTATTTTATAAAATGCTAGATTAATGACATAATTTTATAAAATTGCATAGCACACACTACTTTCAGGTTTAACATGTGTTTTTTTTAATATCAAAAAAAATTCTTATGCAAATTAGATTTTAAAGGTTTTTCCTCTTCCCGGTATCAATAAAAATTCTAATGCAACGCCTCTCCTGATTTAAAGTGAAAGTTGATAATACGGCGGTGCAAACATACTTAATATACTTGGTTTTAATATGGGCACTGCTTATACATATGAAAACATGGAGAGCAGGGGGAAGGGGGCGGGGGAAAGTTTGTATTACATATGTAAAGATTTGGGGGACGGACTACGGAGGGGAGGTGGGGGTAAAGGGGTTTTCGGGAGTGGTTGCTTTGAAAGGGATGGTTGGGTACATTTTTTTCACTCTAAAAGCTAGCTTTAAAAATTTAAAAGCTTATAATAAAAGTTATTTTTATGACCTATTTACTTTTGTTTCTCAAATCCTATGGTCTTATTTTTTTTGCAATCATAAAGTCAGCTTTGAGAAATTTATTTTATGTAAAAAAAATCATGTTTTAAGGAGATGGCATGAGTAATACTTGAAGTGGTGGGGAGGGGTGAGGGGAAGGAAAGGAATGTTAGTTTTAGACAAGTGCAACCAATATTTAAAATAAAAGTTACGCAGCAATAAGAAGCTCCCTATATTTTTGATAAAATAAGATCAATAAAGTATTAATTAGTAATCATATTACTTTTGCAGGAATTGTAAAGAAAAAATATGGAAAAAATTAATTGACGATCTGTTATTTCATTCAAGTAATACTAATAAGCTTCTCTGAAAGTCAAAATAAAATTGCGTAACTACTTGAAAGTTGTAGGACCTTCCTAAACATTCATCTTTTTGTCCGTCCGTTAAATTCTCTTTGCAAAAGATATTTATTAATAATGAATTTGTGTGTATATTTTTAATTAGAGGAGGGAGGGGACATTGGACTGTAAATTACACCAGTAACCGACGTTTTATACCAATTTGATTTTATTCGTTGGCTTTAAAACTTTGGATACTCTTATTAAAAATTTAATGGTTGGTTCATTAAGTTGAGTATCCTAACAATTAATTGAAGGGGTAAATTTGTATATCATCATTACTTAATTTTGGACGCTTTTTACCCAACCTAACCTCACCTAAAGTGAAATTATTAGGTTATCGTTAATAATAGAAATAGAGTGGTGGTGGAGGGATTGAAAATTACTCCAAGACAGCACAACTGTTTTTTATTTCACAATTTTTATTTGTTAGTTTATGGGCACACTACTAACATTTTACGTACACTTTTAGCTAAGTGGATGCCTAAAGACTAAAAATTAGCTCTGTAACACATCAATTTCTATTTGATTTTGTTGTAAATAATACAATTTAAGCATCTTTAGGAGTAATGGTTTGTCTTGGGAGTAACTCTTTAAACAAAGAGTTTTTTAAACCCATAATTTTGATAAGCACTCTAAATATAGAAAAGGTAAAATTTTCGTTTTCAAATATCTGTCTGTTTGAACCTTAAGATCTTGCAAACAGTAGGTCATAAAAAGGTTCTGTGTAGATTTTATAAAGGGTGTACAAAAAGGCACACTTTTTAAAACACGAATTGCGCGGCTTGTGTATACTCCAAATACCATTAGAACCAATCTGGAAATAAGGCGTTATAAATGGATCCTACTGCTGTTTGGCCAGGAGCGCGACATAAATAGTTAGACTTTACCAAAAACAGGCGCAACCCATGTACAGTTAGGACTTCCATACAAACATTTTGCAATCAAGGGATTGGCTGTCTCAGGGGACTAAATAATCATGCACATCATTAGGCAAGCTTTGGTTCGAAGATTGACCCTCAGTAAGACCTTGTGTATCCTGTACTCTATAGACTATCCGAGGCTAATGTAGACGTAGAGTAAGACCTTGTGTATCCTGTCCTCTATAGACTATCCGAGGCTAATGTAGACGTAGAGTAAGACCTTGTGTATCCTGTCCTCTATAGACTATCCGAGGCTAATGTATGTAGAGTCTTTACATAGTAATGTATATAATCTAACAATAGAAATAAAAGAATAGAAGCATATTCTGAACCCTTTTTTCGTCAAATCTAAGATGGAACATTTCTAGCAGACAAAAGTATTGTTTACTTTCGACTCAAGCTGATTTGGATTCTTAAAAAATGATAGACTCGCTACTCGATAGTGAGGCAAAATTATTTTTGTGAAAAATCATCCAAAAGCACATTAAAAATCTACAAAAATTAAACAAAATCATATGTTAATAACCCTTTTAAGATTTTATTTAATTTTTGTAAATTTTTTATTCGATTTGAGGATTTTTCTCAAAAATAATTTTGCCCCACCTCTGTTTAAAGCTTTCAAATTGAAGACAAAATTTTTGGGCAATTAATTCTGATACCGCAAAGCTTTCTACTAAGAAAATATACTGTTTACAGCTGACTTTTATCTATGTATAAAATAAAAAAAAACATGCGTTCGTAACAAAATGTGTACACAATTTCAACCAATAAGATTAAATGTATGTACCGATGCGATTCTCCTATTGGCTCAATAAGACATTAACTCTCTTTCTTAGTACCTTTATTAATCTATCCTAACATATAATTTAGGGATCATAAGACACAAACATAAAAAAAGTCCTAGTACTTGTCAGGGATCTAAAGGGATAAGACAATGGCCAATAAAATGATGTTCATCCCCAATGATGACACACAAAATTACACCTTCTGTAAATTTAAATTAGTGCTTGAAACGTTTGAACACTCAACTTAATGAAGCAACCATTCAAAATTCATTAAATTCCCCAAAGTTGTTAAGCCCACGAATAAGAAAACGTTATTATAAAACATTGGGGACTAGTGTAAGAAACAGCCATTGTCCCCTCTCTGAGTATTAAACTAACTACGAATTAAGAATAAATTATTGGGTTATTTTATTTGTAATTAAAATAATATTTAATATTACATAATTGTCTCTAAAGATAAATTACAACTTTATAACTATTCCGTCTTTCTTCAGAAGTCAGTTTTAGCGTATTTCTCACTGAAAATGGCTTAAAACCATCCATCCGTCTGTTTATCTATTTAGAAAAAAAAGGTCTATAACTATTTGGGGGGAGAGTACCGCCACCCTCCGATGAGAAATCACATTCGCCACCAATCCTACTGCAATGGCCACTAGAGGCCTGTCATAACGTAGCCACTAGTACCTGAAAAAGTTTCGTTATGAAACTTGGAATGAGTAATCCTTGTAGGTCTATTTTTCCTAATTTGAACAAAAAAATTGGAAAAGTAACGGCTTAGCCGTTTTGCCATTTTCTGTTGTTGATTTTCGGTGCAAATCCGTCACAAGCTCTATCTACACCTCACACTCTTGGCCACTCCTAGCCGTTTTCAGCCGGTAAGCTTGTTTACCTTTCCAAATTTTTGTTCGATTCAGGGAAAATATACCTACCAAGGATTACTCGATCATGCAAAGTTTTATAATGGATTAATGGATTTAATGGCTTTCATTTATTGTGCAAATTCCCAGTATCAATGACAATGAGAATATATAATTTACTTGGTCTGCCGGTCATGATACAAAAGACCAGTACATATTTTTACTTTCGATTTATATTTACTTTTTTTTTGAAACATCTGCTCATGATTATAATTGCTTATAATTGACTAAATATCCGTTAGTCCATCCATAATTTTGCTGTGCTTTGCTTCTTATATGCATGATTATCCTTGTGTATTATTAAAACTAGAATAAAAAGAGGTTAAATCAAATATTAAGCAAATATTTATATTGATATCCTGGAAATGATAATAATTATTGGAGTAGCCAATCAAAGGTGTGCATAGGTTTATTTTTTTTCGGGGGGGGGGGGGGGGGTTGGTATCGCGGCTGAAAGCGTTTATACCCCTCAACTAGAATTTTCTTCAGGGTTAAGATTGTGGGAGTTTTCTTCACTCTTTAATTTAACAAGCTACCTTTATTTTTAAGTCCATTTTTAATTAAAAATTTAAAACGGCTATTTTTTATTTAAATCTAAAGCAAGCGATTATCTCTTTTTGTTAATTTAGGCATTTTAGAATTATCCTATCGATTTTAAATTTTGTATGATGATTAACAGTATTAGAAAGTGTAGAAACTCTGTAATCGTTACCAGAAAGTCCGTATGTTCATTTAAAACATGCTGTTTTTTTTTAACTTCTTACAACATTTTCTGTATGATATAATTATTAAAAAAGACATGTTACAATTATCCCATCGATTTTAAACTTTGAACGATGATTCCTTTAACAATCAGATACAATCTAGAAAGCGTAGCAACTCTATAATGGTTATCAGAAAGTGCGTACATACATTCAAAACATTTATAACAAGTTGACAACATTTTTGTATGTTATGATTATCCTATTCAACTGATTTTTGGAATAATGATTCTTATGAACACAATGTAAAGAGGTAAAGTATTTTAAGCGAGGCAACTCTATAATCAAATCCTAAAAATGAAAGTATGTCCTTTAACTACAGGGTGGGGCAAATAAGACCGGACAAATTCTAACTTCTAAACAAATAAACATAAAATCGTCAATTTTAAAGATTTTATTGAATTTTAAAAACTGGCAAGCAAAATAGGTATATGACTAGTAGATAACTCAACAAAATCGCCGCCAGCCTCAATCACCGCCTCTATCGGCCTTCTCAACCGCCAGCAGGTCCAGGTCAAAATGTACCTGTCAAAGCTGGCGTAGTTCTCCTTGATAGTGGCAATGAGGGAGGTCTTTGTGGTATGGGCACGTCTATTGGTGCATGCTTCAAAGTAGCCCTAGGCCCAAAAGTCCATTAAATTAAGATCGGGCTGCTGGGAGGCCACATTTCCTTAGGAACATGAGTAACCGCCAAAGTGACAAAATCCATGTTTTTGCTCTTATTTGGGCTAGGATTTAGCTACAGTGGACTTTAAGTACTCAAAATGCGTGTCTCGATGAGCTTAAGACACACACAAATTTTTGGGTCAAATTTCCAACTCCTTCCCTGTCGGGCCCTACTGTTTGTGATTTCTTAAGGCTCAAAATCTTGAAAAATCGATCTCATTTCGGCTAGGATTGAGCTAAAATGGATTTAAACACGGCAAAATTTGGGGTCAAGATTCCAACTCCTTCCCTATCGGACCCTACGTTATGTGATTTTGAGCATTAACCACCGGCGCATTTGGAATCTGCCTTGTTGAACATATGCGCGGCCAGCTCGGTGTACACGTCTATCTTCGTCCCAAATTTTTTTTGTGCTAAAAGGTCATTACCTAAGCTTTTTATAGTGTGGTCAAACGTTCTGATTGGTCAAGTAGTTTTGGCGCTATGGCCGTTTAAAGTTTGTCCGGTCTTATTTGCCCCACCCTGTATATCCTATATTCGCACAATTTTGCAACAAATTTAGATACAATTTTGTTTAGACCTATAAATTAATGTTCTGCCTAACTAAGTTCTGAGACTCTACAAGAGTTATTGTACCTTTGTCCTTACTTATTTTAGAGCTTCGTTTTTATGGATGTTGTCATCCTTGTTATCTTCAAACTTACCGATAGAACGGCCTATAATGTAGAAAATATTTTGCTTAGATGTTCCAGGTTTAATATGAGAAGCTTCCTAGACACTGATCAACCTTTTAGGGCACTGCCCCGCGAGGCTAGGGACACGGCCGGCCAGGCCAATGTGATGTTATAAAAATTATTGTATTATTCAGTAGTTTATATATAATCTTTGTGTAGGATCTCATATTAGAATTTAAGAGGACTAAATATTGTATAAAAACTAATATTAATATTTAATATATTTTAGTCAGTGCACTGTGGTCAAGTGAACCATACAATTATATGTATTGTTTTAAAAAGCGAAGCTTATCTACAATTAGGGTCGGTCTGTTCGTCCGTCCATAAAGGATAGCTCTAAATGTTTATTTAGACATGTTAGAACTGTCCTGTCCTAAAAAAAATATGATAATTTCTGTAACAATTATATACAATATTTAAAATAATTGCCAGAAAGTCCGGGTACAGACAAACACACACAGACACAGGTTCAATATATAACAACAGATCAGGGACGTCCAGGGGGGGAGGGGCGTAAAGGGTTAATTACACCTCCATAATGAATTTGAATAAAAATGCTTGCCTCGATCATATAAAGATTAACCCTCCCTCCCTCCCCAATCTTAATATCAAATCTTTATAACAGATATATTAAACAAAGTCATGTCCCAGGGAGTAAGGGAGGGGACAATGGATCGAATATTCAATTTTTGGGAGTCTCAGACTTTGGGTACTGGCTTAAAGGGAATGCGCAAGAATTTAGCAGGTTCTGACTGACTTTGAGTACTAGTGCATCATTGCTGTTACCTTGCTGAGTTAGTTTTGAATATAGCAAACAGAAAAATTTTTATGAGATGGCTGGTTTAAAAAAAAATTTTCTCCGTAAAATATCATTTCATAGATAAAAACTTTATTGTGATATTTGTGTAATAAACAATCTAAGAACCCTTAAATTTAATTCTTGTATATAAGGGCATTTTAAAATTTAGGAATATGGGGTGAACTAGTTCATAGGATATTTTTTCTAGTAATTAAATACAGAATGGTTACGCAGTCTGATCTGCTGGTAATCTAATTTTCAAATGAAAGCTTTTTTTTCTTAGAACTTTTTTCTTATTTTATAGTTTTCTAAATTTGATTAACATACCCTTTACAATTTTCTTCAAATTTTCTGGATAAATCTGGATTTCATGGCCTTTAAGCGAAACTCTTAAATTGAATCAATTCCCCTCCCTTACTCCCTGGTCCTTACCATTACATAGTTTGAGGTTGAAATGTTACAGACATTGTGAGGGAGGGTAAGAACTATAGAACACACTTGGCGTGTTAAATAATCAGCTTTCAAGCATTAAAATGATGAGAATTACATATTAACTAGCAGCTACGCCATAGAGGCCTCTAGGGACACTTGAGGAGTGTTAAGTTGAATTCCATACCCCAATTTTTGATTTTAGATTTAAAAAGAAAAAGTAAAAAAAGTTGTTTTATTATTTTTAATAGTTTTTTAAAAATTACACTGACAACCTCCCTCCCCTCTTCAAAGACTTTATTCGTCTGCTACCATATTGTTTTCTGCTACTTGGCTCTGTTAATATAACCAACAAACAACATTGGTCGATTAAAAATGACCCAATTGGGAGTCAGCACAAGGACACTGCAATGGGGAGATATTTAACCATTTCTCCTTCTAGTGTTTTACTCTA